>NC_133213.1:2060032-2182992 GCF_958299795.1 Porites lutea
TAAAGTTTTCCGATTGTCAACGAACGGAATTCTTTAACTATTGCAAAGGGGTTAGACAAGGTTGTATCCTTTCTCCTATGCTTTTCAACCTATATCTAAATGAAATCCCTTTTTTACTTGACCGACAAGACACAGACCCTATTATTTTACCAAATGGAACTCATCTGAACTGTTTATTTTATGCAGATGATCTTGTTCTAATTTCCCATTCAGCCGAAGGACTTCAAAAAGCGCTTTCTGTGCTCGCTGAATATTGTAACAAATGGTTGCTATCTGTTAATTCAAAGAAAACTAAAGTTCTGATTTTTCAAAAGAAATGTAGAAAATCAGTCCTTAACAAATATTGTTTTAAGATAAACAATGACAAAATAGAAATTGTTAACAATTATACATACCTCGGTATCAATTTAGCTACAAATGGGAACTTCAATGTGTGTAAAATAAACTTAAAAGAAAAAACACGACGATCGTTTTTTGCGATACGACGCTACCTTGATTTCTTGAAACTACCAATTGACATAACCAATAAACTCATCAATTCGCTTTTCCTCCCCATTCTTTTATATGGATCTGAAATCTGGGGCATATATACTAAAGATGATTTTAACGCCTGGGAAAAAGACATAATTGAAAAAACGCATATATATTTTTGCAAACAGTCCTTAGGCGTAAATAAACAATGTCCAAACGTCGCTGCTAGAAATGAACTAGGTAGATTACCGCTGAAATTAACTATAGATACCTCAATTATTAAATTTTGGATTCATTTACAAAATATGCCAGATAAAAACATAGCAAAACAATGTCTACAACTCTCCCAGGAAATGGCCGATAACAACCAGCCAGGTTTGATGCAGAAAATAAAAACTATATGTAGCAAGTACAACGCAACCGCCATAACATTGAATGAAAACAACGAAAAAGTCTTCACCTCTTACATCAAGCAAAACATCAATAATGCTCTAACTGAGCATCAACTTACCCTCCTTAAAACAAATAGAAAATTGAATTTTTATACTACCTTTAAGAACGATAATAAAAAAGCAGAATTCTTAAATATGATTAAAAATCCACTTCACAAAACCTCACTCAATAAATTTCGACTAGGAAATCATCGATTACATATTGAAACAGGCAGACACACAGTACCTAAAACTCCCGAAAATTTAAGAATATGTTATCTATGTCAGACGAATGAAGTTGAAAATGAACTTCATTTTCTATTCTTCTGCAAACTTTATGACAATTTACGTTTAAAATTCTTCAGTGAAATATCTGATAGATATACACTTTTCAAGGACTTAGATGTGACTTCAAAACTTTTATTTCTCTTTAATAGTATAGATCCCTCTGTTTGTAGATCAATTGCTGCTTTTGTTTTTGAATGTATGCGTTACAGACATGATATGTTATTTCAGAAAAGAATATAATCTTTTTATTTTGCCATATATTTATAAATGATATATTTGTACTTTATTCATAAGTATTAGATAGGTAATGCCATGTATAGATATGGAAATACCTTAATAAATTGTTGTTGTTGTTGTTTGCAAGGCTGTCAAAACTCGGTTGCCATGGTAACGTCAATGTCGACCTTAAATTTAGGGATATTCCGGACTGGTAACGTCACGATGACTGTCCTCAGATAATTTTTAGGGAAAGTCGCTAATTTTGGTGGTCACAGTTAGCTTTAATGGTTTTGAAGTTATTCAACTTTTTAGCGAGGGGGGTGGGGTGGGGGACTTCCCCCCGGCGGCCTGAATAGGGTTAAAGCGAGGCTAAGTGCGAAGCCATTGAATTCTCGTGTCACACATTTCGACAATGAAAGGGGTTTGTACTTGGCGTCCTTTTTGAACTCGGGAGAAGGGCCTGTTTTCTAAGGAAACTGGGGACGAACCTTCCAAGACGGAAGAATAGAGAGAGCCCTGGGAACGAGATTGGCTGGGTAAGAGGAAGTGGTCATTTTCCAAAATGGCGTCGTCTCTATCCGACGAGGAGTTCACTCGAATGCAGGTACGTTCCGCTAAAAAAGTAGCTTGAACTTTTGGTTTAAAGTGGAAACTTGAATTTTTTCCCCTTTTTGTAACAGACACAGCTGATTGAGCTGCGGACCTTGAATTACGAGTTGGAAGCTAATTGTCAAAGACAGCAGGCAGGTTTGTGTTGATTCCAATATTTCCAAGAAAATATAATGTCAGGTAAAAAGTAAACATTTAGCTGTTTAGCACCCGGCGGTTTCCTTTTTCATGGATATTTACTTTTGGGGAGTTTTCTTAGTTTTGAGTCAATTATCCACCTGCGGATGCTGCTTGCACTAGCTCAACCATCGATCACTGAATATCACAGCTGTTTTATTATTAATGAATCGAGGCTTGATCAATTATTAAAGTGAACGGTTTTAACAGGTGATCCGCCTTTTAAAGTCAGATGATGTATTCAGAGTATTGAACAGCATCGATTTTTTTTTGCATTCGAATCGATCACAGTATTGTGATGAGTGTACAATATGTGAAGTTGTAATAAAATTTTATATTTTGATGTTAAAAAAACAGTCATGCTCTACATGGTAATTTAAGATATTTTACTGTTAAGATTACATTTCTTTTATCAGAATTAGATCAACTACAAGAAAAATATACTAACGTGGAAAAGGAGTTACAGAAATCTACCAAGGTATGGTTTAAGAAAAGTAGAAAACTCTTCAGAAAAGTTGGCTATTTGTAATGGTTTAACTTAATTGATATAATGAAAAAACATTGATGAATGTTTTAATCCCATTTTTGTAGATTATTAACAAGAGCAAAAACAGAAAGGTATGTTTTTGCATAATCTTTTAATTTAACCATCCAGTATGTTTATATACATTACATGAACAAACCACAGCATGCAAGTTTTAACCCTATAAGTCCCAATATCCACATACAAATTCTCCAAACTGATCTCCATACATTTCCTTTAAGAATCAGTTGAGAGAATTTAATAACAGATCAAGGTATTTTCGCTTTGGTTATAATTTGTTAATTCTCTTGACTGTATCTCTTGACAATTACTGGATATTTTTAGGAGAAAATTGATTTTGGTCACTATCGGGACATAAAGGGTTAAACTGTGTTACCATGTACACCTACTTAAAATGTCATGTTTGTCTGACTTTTGACATTTACATGACAACCATGGCAAAAGTCGGACAAACATTGCAAATTAGTTATTCAACTGATGTCATTTGTGCGCTGTGCTCTTGAATGGTGTAAATAAAGATTAATTGTAGGCTACAAGAGGGGCCTGCAATCCTATTCTCCAGGTTGTTATTACGTATGTATGTAAATAGACAGCGTTCGCTTGGACTTCCACTAAGAATGAATGGAATGCACCGAATGCAATTTGATCACGAATGTTTGGATCTGCCACCTTTCATAATCTGATCACGTGTGTTTTGACTATCTGTCATGTGAAACTTACGCAAAGCGCAGCGATGAAGCAAAAGCGTTTCATTGTTGCCCGCACTCCATAACCTATGGTTATTACTAGTATGTACATGAATATATTTTTTAACTATTTAGGAATATCAAGTGCTCTTGGAAGAAAATGAAAACCTGCAAAGACAGTTTCAGACACAAGAAGAGAATTTCAAACTTCAAAACCAAACTCTTCTTGAGGAAATAAGTAAGGTAATGCCAAACTTACCTCTAAACACTGAGGGCCTCTTGTAACAGCATACATAGTGTACAGCTGTACAGTGCACGAAATTGAATAACTCACTCAAAAGACTTACGCCAGAATTAATCAGTCACTGCCTTCAACAACTGATCAATCAATCAATTAACCAACCAACCAATCAAAATTAATAACAGTCATTCAGAAAATCAGTCAGTTTGATTACTGATAATCAAATAATGAATAATCACTTGATTCATGAATCAATCATTTAATCGCAGACTTTACCACAGATTTATGAAAGTAATCATGTGAATTTTGAAATTAATATATATGCAGATTTGATAGGCTATAACTTCATATTAAGATGTAGAAGAGGCTCAAATGTATGCTATATTATTACTTAAATTTGTAATTAGTTGTGTACAGTGTTCTTTAGTTTTAAGTGTCTTATCTTAACCTATGTCACAAAGAGGTGTGCACTCACTGCAGATAAAAATTTGACCTGATATTATTGGTCAGTGTAAGATTCTGGGAAAATCCTGTCCTACCCCTCCCCTAAATAAAGATTGACACTAAGTTTTCACCTTGAGCAAAATGTTGGCTCAGAAGAACTATTGGTGAGCAGTTTCCCCTAATCTTGCTCTCATCCATATCATATTTCCTGCTTCTATTACCCCACTGACCCCTGCTGGTGCTGTTTGGCATTGTGTGCCTTGATCATCTAAATACCTTTCTTATTTAAAATGAACCAGTTAAATGATGACAATGAAAAGCTTCAAAAGCAAGTGACAGCTAAAGATGGTGGCCAGGATTCAGGGGCAGAGGCTGAAATACGACGACTCAGAGCTGAAAATGCAGCTCTTCAGAAAAGTCTAACAAGTAAGTCCTTGTCAACAAGCTTTAACAATTTATCAGAAAATGATTTGTAGAAGTTAGAGGATAGCAGTTATCACCAAATCTGTACCATGTATTTATGTTTAGTAAGGTTTTAAATCCCAGAATAGAAAACTTATTTGCATACGCAAGCTTTTGATTCTATCGCAGAGTCTCAAGTGACGTACAATGTATTATTATATTCAAGAGTGCATTATGCAAATGCAAAATATTATAATTATTTATCTTTACAGTGGGGCATTAAGCAAGGAAAGGTATTGCTCTTGTTCCCTGAGCACTGAAATCTCATTTTCTTGAACACTTAGTTTCTTGAAGCTTCTGATAATTTGAATCAAAACTGACTTCACTTTTTTCAGTCAAAAGCTGTAAAACTTTTTGCCTTGATTTTTTGAGTCTCCCAATTATTATTTGAAACAATTTCTATTTCCCCTGGAGTTATGCTAATGATTGGTTGGACAAGAGCTCTATCTCAGATTTTTTCTGGAACTTCAACGAACCTGATAATGTTTTTATATTGCTTTTGAAACAGATTCTCAGCAGAAGTATGAGAACGAGCTACTGCAGTTACATGAAAAACTCTCTGATCCAGACACTAATGACAACTGTCACTCATCGGCAATACAAAATGATCTGACATCCAGTTTGGAAGATTCCTCAGAGAATGGAGAACGTGAAAGTGAAACCGAACAGAAGCTCAAAAGTGGTGGACAGTTAGAGAATACCGAGCACAGATTTCATGAGATTCTGAACAGAGAACTGTCTGTGTTTTGTGAGAAAATGTGTAGTAGTAGAACTGCTGATGTGTCAAATGAACAAGAAACCAATGATCGACATGACGTTGCAGAAGCATATGAATCAAATAGTGAAAAATCTGACGTTAATGGTGAAAAAGATAGTAACGAAACAGGAGACAATGCATCTACGGTTGATAATGTACTCAAACTGGGAGGTCGAGGGTTCTTAAACGAAGTAGACAATTTAAAAAGAAAACTTGCTGAAACTTTTATTCCTCTTTTATCTTCAAATGAGGGTAAGGCCATAAATAGAATTATTACAACCACATAAGCTTTAGTGTCTTCATAATATATTAACAAGCAAAAGAGGATTCATAGCCGGGTATCGGTAGGTGAGGTTGGGTGCTAAATTGTGAATCAAAATTAGTACCATGAGTAATCTATAGACTCAATCGAAGCAAAATGATCATTTTCGCAATCTTTGCAAATTTTCTAATTGTAAATGTTGGATGTAAGTCATGAACCTTCTATGTAAAACTATGTCATTGACGAGTTCAAAACCTTCATCAGTCTTAATCCACTCTGTGATAAACACATCTGTTAACTATAGTTTGATTCGGCAGATTTCCTCAGTAGACAAGCAGTCATAAGAAGTCCTCCACGTGAACGACGCCAAGAGGTTAGATCCTCTAGTTATAACTTGTTTACGGTCAAGTCGCCCGAAAGTCATCTCGCCCGAAGTTATGTCGCTCGAAATTTTTAGTCAAGTTGCCTGAAATGTTGAGTTATATGGCTCGAAATTTTATGAAGCTCAACAACATCCTAGCATCCTTATTACACATTTATCGTGCTTGTTTCGTGTCATTGAAGATTAAAGAATGAGTTATATTACTCTTAATTTTCGCGCTTGTTTCGTTGCTCATCATGGGTTAAAGCCCAGCGAGATATATTACCCACAATGGCTCATAATATACCGCTTGTTTCGCCTCATTATCGCTTAAAGAACGAGGTATGTTACACATTCATTCCGCTTGTTTCCTCTCATGGTAGTTTATAGAACGAGATATATTACACACACTCTTTATTTGTTTCTCTGTGCACTTCACCCGATAAAATTCGAGCGACATGACTCAGCATTACGGGCGACTTAACTCTGTTTTCGGGCGACTTGACCGGTTACCAAATAGCATTTAATATTACTTCTCAACTGGTTTAAGTGACGCTATTTTCCTTTTCTTTAACTTAAATCATTGATCTTGTTATCAGGTTGAAATAAGAAATATAGCTCTTGAAAAGCAAGTCAAAGAAATGGCCGGTCTCCAACTGCAACTGGACACAGAACGAGAGGAGAAGCGACTTCTACAAGAACAACTACAGGAAGCTGAGGTGGGTCGAATTTATTTTAAAAAGTTAACCTAAAATATTTTTCAAATGCGAGTCTAAGAGTTTCTTTTTTTGAAAGTTTATAGGGTCAGTTTATAGACACGTACACGTACAAAGATAGGCTACATGTAACTCACTCCAGTCACTCCTGAGTGCTAGAAACTTTCCTCGCGCTGTTACCGGTTACGGTCAGTTTTTTACACACTCGTTTCTTTCTTGCGACTTCGGCCTTGCGGTCAAAAATGTGTCGTCCGATCCCGAATCAACCTGCCGCGCGTGAGGAAAAACTCTCTTGACCCAAGGTAAAGATGTAAGTATTACATGCTCTCTTCTGGAGTTCAGCATTGTGGAAGGCCGGAACATACACGCGACAAGGAATTTTTCTCTCCTATTTTTGAACTTGGATGCAGACTGTTAGAATTCAGGGGCTGGAAGTTTTAGCTATATTTGACAAATTAATCGAGTTAGAATACTGAAAAAACAGCGTTGAAGTGTGAAGACTCCCCCGTGTCCACGTTCGAAGGGAAAACGGTCATCTGATGTGCAAAAATTATCTTCTAGACCTCGAGCAAACAGGAAATATCAAGGTTGGAGCAAGAGCTTGCTAAGGTGTGTGTTGACGAAATGATTCGAAATATTTTGTTCGGTTTGCGCTGTGAATTAACTTTCTGTACTTTGTTTATTGTTCTCGTAGTTAACGGAAAAGATAAAGCGAAAACAGGAAAGGTAGGTGAAAATAGATCTAATCTTCTCTGCAAAGTTCTCTCATTTCATACTTTTCTTGAGTGGTAGTGATTTTGAAGGAAAACGTTTGTCATGTGGTTTAAATATAAGCTGATTTTCAGAAGGTTCCGCAGCTCACGGCAGGAAGATGCAATAACTAGAAAGGTTCACAAACTGAATGTAGTTGTTTGTTGTTGTTCTACCGACTCAAAAAGGTGGGAGAAATCCGCAAATCAACGTGTGAAAGTAACATTACGACACGCCCCAGTTTTTCTTTCCCCTTGTCTCTCGAGCGCCGGTCTAAGCGGGTAGGTTGTAAAACTTAGAGTAGAGTTGTCAACTTACGTTTTATACCAGTAGTCAGTGGTGTATGTTTATCTTTGTCTCGTCAGTTATGTGCAACTGCAAGAGGAGAAAGAGAAACTCTACTCAGAAAACAAGTAAGAGCATCTCAAGCTTAGCTATGATTGGTCGATGGTATCCAAGGTAACCATTAACCAATCACAAGTAACCCTTATCCAAACGTTCCCAGAAATCCTTGCGCCAAAGGCTTGTTCCCATTCACCTTATAATTTCTGGAATGGGAGAATAACGTCATTGATCAGTGCCACTGTCACGGTTTGTTCGTTGGAAAAAGTTAAATTTGATGAATGCTTCGCAAGCTCAGAAAATAGCTGCCTTTGAACATACCTTTTCTATTTTTGGTTTTAGGAAATCACTGGAAGATTTAAAAGCCTCTAAACAACAGGAAATAGAGGTATGTGAAGATATAGCATAAATGAAGTGTTACATTGATTGTCGTGAAAAGCCTGTTACCTTGTGCCTTGCCAACTTACCGGTCTCTCTCAGCTTAAGTCGTACCCTAGCTTTCATTAGAGACCTTGAGATTCTAAGACGAAGACGACCACGAGTACGAAATTTACTGAACCAGCATCATTTTGGCGGGAAAATGTTATAGTCGTCATTCTGCTACGAGTTTTAGCGAGAATGTCGCAGTGGCAGAAACAAGTTATCAAATGTTAGAAAATTTATCATTTTGCGATCGGGAGAGGGCTAAACCTCCTTCAATAAAGGTAACACTACTAACTCTCTCGGTCAAAAAAAGTACAACGAATCTTTCCGGGGTCAAATATCATACTTGCAGTCATTCACTTCCTCGAAGGCCTCTATCATGTTACACCGAATGTGAAATTACGGTAGTCTACGTCGTCTCTTTTATCACCTCTCCGTTTCGATTAACCAACTTGACTCTAACCACCATTCTCACTTAAAGAGTCGTTTCTTGTTGGAAATTGTTTAAGTTTTAGTGAATTTCGTTAGCTAGGAAGCAAGGCAAACTCGTCCAAAGCTACTGTTATCTCTAACGCGGAAGGCGAGTTGGTTGGGACTGCTGTTGGCTGGGAAATCATGAACCTGTTAGGCTTTAATAGAATGTAATGTAAGTTTTCGTGTGGATGGAAGCTGCGCGAGAAGATAATAATAGTGCGTTTACGCAACAGGACGGCAGGAAGAAGACAACGGCAAAACGTTTGTGTGTGACAAACGAGACAGGGCTATTACTTGCGTGTTTTGTCGTGATCTTCACTTAACATTATGGTTTTCTGGTCTTTTACAAAAAGATCTGGTTAAAGGAAAGTGAAGTTTGGGGAAAAGATGTTTCAAACAGAATTATTGTCACGCTTGTCACACAAGGTTTACCGTCTTCTTTCCTCACCTGTCCTGCTGCACTAATATTGAAATTAAATATTGAGTATTTCTTTTTTGTGCAGATCCTTACTCAACAAATGGCCAAGCTTCAAGATACATTGAACGAAGCTAATCAGGTGTGTGCATTTATACCAATGCGATCGCTATTTTACTACATGTATTTTTCTTTGTTAACAGAATATTATCTACTATAATTATTCAATTGACAGTCCTTTTCCCGAAAAGTTTAGATATCCAAAACCCTGGTTAGCTCAGTTTTGCTTTATAATCGGTATTGTGTCTCTTCACCCATTTTACTGAACGATATTTTCTCAGGCCATGCATTTCGATCAGTTATTTTCATTTTTTTTTACTTGATAGCGATACATGGAATTCAAGGGAGAGGCGGAAGGAAAAATCAACGGACTTGAGGAAACCATGGCTGCACAGCAGAACCAGGTGAAAGAAGAACTCGAATATTAGTTGAAATGTTCTTGTTTTTATCAGCAAGTCAAAGTGAGAATGGAAGGCCTGTGTTGGTATATTGACAAGCTCTTTCTTGTTTGTTTCCTTGTATTTAGGCCAGTTCGTCTGCAGAAGAAACGGAGCAGATCGTCGCAGGTCTCAGGTACTTGTGCTTCCATGTTCGACTAATAAATGAGGTTTTTTTGATAGTCAGCCTGTTTTGCTCGTGCTCTTCCTTCCTTTGCACCACTCTGATCTTTCAACGCCTTTTCCACCCGTCCCAGTCTTTTCTCCCCTCCTCTTTCCCGCAGGTTTGGTTCCCACTGCCTAATAGAGTACTAAAGTGTGACGTCATAAAAATGAAATTTGTGAAATTATGGGATTTGTCAGGATATTCTGAAAGAACAATGTCCAAGAGGCCTACTTGCCAAAAATGAGCATTTGGGGGCAAATTGTCTCTGAGATCGTAGCCCAGTTATGCTTACAAAACTCCATACAAACCCTTCTAAAATTTTTTTGGGTCGACCCAAAAAAAATTAGAAGGGTTTGTATGGAGTTTTCTGAGTATAACTGGGCTACGATCTCAGAGACAATTTGCCCCCAAATGCTCATTTTTTGGCAAGTAGGCCTCTTGGACATTGTTCTTTCAGAATATCCTGACAAATCCCATAATTTCAGAAATTTCATTTTTATGACGTCACACTTTAGTACTCTATTGGCCAATTTTTTCCCTGCCACTAATAACAGTCCCAGAAGTCTTTGCGAAAGTTAACTCGACCCAGGTTCTTTCTTGCTTCTAAAGTGGCGAAATTCGCCGTTTATAAGGTATTTTCCAACGTAACGCATACCGCCCTATATATTTCTCAGGCAGGAAAATTCTTCGTTGGTTGCTGAGGTACAATCTTTAAGGGAGGTAAGGAGTTTTTTCTTTTCGATTGGTCACTCTTTGAGGTGTTTTTCCCCAGTCTAAAAAACCATGACCACTAAACAACAAAGGAAACAGTATAACTGTAGGACGCTAAGATACTTCTTAGTAGTAGTTGTATATTAGTTCGCACACGTAAGAATTTTTCTTCACAGCACGTATGTTTATAAATTTTCTCCTTTGATTGTGTAGAGAGTTAAAACTGCAAGAGAAGAACAGGAGGAATCTGAGGTAAAATGCTTAAGTAGTTTTTACTGAATGCGTAGAACATTATTCCGAAGTTCTGTCGCGACTTCTTTTCGCTTTTCGTACAGAAAATGGGCTCTCTGTGCTAAGAGCCTTAAAGGTTAATGTGTCGTTCACAGGTCGACGCATGACACCAAGTTTCAAAAGAGATTTAGCGTTTTCTTGCACTGTGTAAGACGGAAATGATTGACTAACTGATCTGTTGATTTTTTTTGTTTTTTGTTTTTTGTTTGCAATTGGTTAGGATTTAATATCTCAGTTGGAAGGCAAAGTTTCTTCGACGGAATCTCGTTGCGCTGAACTCGAAATGGAAGTCGACGAATTGAAAGCTCACGTGAAGGCAAGTATACATGCAAACAATGTTCCCTACTCTTTCTCATAAGGCTGTAGTTCACGTCCCAAAAATTAAGCCTATATTCATGACGGAGGAACTCCCTCGCGTGTAGTTTCCCGCCTTTGATGGTGTGTGTCGTTCTGTCGCCTGGAGCTGGCTGTTTCCAAAGATACACAGGTCAAAGCAATGTAAGGTGCCCTTTTGTGCCGTATAAGATTTACTGAATGGCGATTTTTTTGGTGCACCCCACAACAGGAACAGACCACAGCTGTTGACGGATGGAACGAGCAAATTACACAACTAACCGCTGAACGGGATAAACTGGAGGATTCTCTTCAAGAAATAACCAAGGTATTTTTTTTCTGAATGCGAATTTTAGAATTCAAGAGCAGTGTTGGTTTACATTTTTGCAAGCAAAGGACATACTTTGAATAACGCATAGGAACAATTCTTTGGTCCTCAGTTTAGGTAAGCTTTCTCTTGCCTTTTGTTGTCTTTAGGTCGCTGAAAGCCGCAAGAATCTCGTTGATGAGATGGCCATCGACAAACAGACGGCGGAGACGAACCACAAACAGCAGATGGACAAGCTCCAGGAAGAACATAAGGTTAGATTAATATAATCTAACCTGAGATCCAGGAATTCTTTTGTGGTAAAGGGGAGAGAAGATTTGCAAAGAAAAAAGGGAGAGCAGTTATTTTCTCTTTGCCCCTTAGAGTGGCTTCTTAAAGCTATCATAGCGTGCGAGCAGTCTCTCTCGGAGATCTCCAGTCTTGACTTGGGGGGGTGGGGGGGGGGGAATTAGTGGGAGACAGTGTCCCACCACCCCACCCCCCCCCAACCACACCCGCCTCCCAAGCCAACAATAGCGGAAGAAAAGAGCGCTTGCCTTGTGGAGTTAATCACGTGATGGGTAACGATATCAAGCGGCCTCTGATACAAATTTTCGTAATCAGCTTATTTTTTTTATTGTTTCTCGCAGAAAGAGCTCAGTGAACTGAGAGAGCACCTAACAGGAGAAAAGGTTAGTACGTTTGCTATTGTGCGGTCAAGGTAAGCTTAGAGTGAAGAGACTAAAATATCCCAATATTTGGTTCTTTTCTGACTAATCGTCGTTTCACAGAAACTGCGCAAGGAACTGGAAGAAACACAACAGAAGCTGGAAGAGTCGAAGAGCAAACTGCAATCTGCTGAGGGCAAAAGTGGGTGGTTCGAGCGAAGGCTCACGGAGACCGAGGTAGGGTTTAAATCATTATCGCATCGTACAGGAACAACTTGTCTTTGATATGCGTGCAGATAAAGCCAGCTTTGACTTATTATAGTACTCTGGACTGGTCACCATGGCAACGTGACGTAACGACTTCTCTTCTCTATCTCGCGCTTAAACTTGTTTGGGGGGAGGGGGAGGGGAGACTCAGACATCAGTTACGTTGCCGCACTTGGCTCCCTTTACAGCTTTTCCCGCGCTCTTAGGACCCCTATAATCTGCTTGGATATTTTAATGGTGACGTGATTAATTCACTGATTGGTTCAAGTGGTTTCATAATCACTCCTTTTACGGTCACTGATAGGAAAGCTTGAAAGCAGAGAAGGAAAGAAGCGAACAAAGTTTAGCAGCTCTGCAGGCAGAACGTGAACGCGAGATGGAAGTATTACAAGAGGAGAGACAAAAAGAAACAGAAGAGTTCCAATCACAGATAACGACTCTACAAGACGAAATAGACGGTAAAAGCCAAGAGATGAGCAAACTTCATCAGGAACTAAAGGACAAGGAGGTCGAAAATAGAATTGCTGGCAAAAAAGGAGATCAGTTGGTAAAAACGTGTTTGTTGTTAACTGTCCGATCCCTTCGGAGTTAGTCTTGTGTTTTGTGGTAATGGTTTTGCTTTAGAAAGCGGTCTGTGGATGCAACCAGCTTTAAACTATATTATTATTCATTTAAAATATTTTCCCGATTCTGATTGGCTAAAAGCATTCGTTTAATTCACCATAACCAGTTACTGATGACCAAATTTGGAAGAATATTGTGTTTAACGAGGAAATGACGTCAAAAATGCAGCGTTCTTGCAGGTTAATGAACCGTTAACCGAGAGGACCTGAGGACGAGGTTGAGTTGTTTTGGTTGCGAAAACAAAAAATGGCGGACATTTCACTCGTTTCAGGAGTAAGAACTAGGGGAAATTATAGCTAAAAACATAGAAAGAACACAACTCGAAGCGCGACATCTTCTATTTGGAGAATATTTGCGGAGCTGAACAACCCTAAAATGTGCACTATCGAAGATGAACTTAAGCAGGTAAGCATGTTTTATACTCAGCCTCATTCATTAATTGTTAAATAATTTCTCGCGAAGCGAGGGACGAAAGAAGGTTATTTTTTGGTCGAAATTAATTCGCATCGCGTGTACAACGTGCGTAGATGGCACAGTGAGGCAGAAACACGAGTAGCAGTAATAGCCTTTAGGGCTAATCGAGACAATGTCATTGAATTATTTCTTCTCGTTTTTTGTTTGCCTTAAGGTTAAAGATCTGAAACGTCAGTTGAAGCTTGAAAGGAAAAGAGCAGAGCAGTTACAGCAGAAATTACAAGACGCCTTATCGGAGAACCGAGTTAAACCCGGTATGTTTTTTTTTTTTTCTTTAAAGAGAGCCTCTTCTGCTGTACCAAACTGGAGTGAAAAGAAATGTTGGAGTTAGAGTCTAAATCTCTATGCTTTTCCTTTCCTTGGAAATTTTCTGTGCGCCGTTATCTTGGATATTATTTACTTCACTGTTGTTTTTGAAAGTCCACCTTCGTCGTGACTAGAATGGGTACCCTGAAATCATGTTGTTCCGTTTAATTAAAATGCTTAAAGAAGGTACTAAAAGAAAGAAGCAATGAATCCATAAATTCCGCCATAGAGTTTACTACAGGAAAATTAAAAGTATCACACTTAACACGCTATTACAATTTGCTGCTTCTTCCTTTCCAGCATTTGAAGATCTATTCTCTCCTGTAAGAGAAAATCAGCGTCGAAATAGCGGGTAAGTAAGTCATTTTCCGCTCAATGTTTGCTAAGAACTGAGAGTGCCATGGAAATACTGAGTGAAATAACCATTTCCGCATTTCTTTTCAGTGATTCATCAAGTCATCCATCGAGGAGTGAATTGGACAGTCCTGAATTTAGGGTATGATAGGTCTTGAGAATTTTGTCAAGTTCTCTCTGTTTCGTTTGTCTGAGTGTTTAATGTGTTGTTGTCTTTAAAGCCTCCAAGCCCTGCTGCATCCACAGTGAGCATGCTCAATGATGACACCACTGACCTCATAGAAAGGCTTGCAGACGTCCAACAAGAAAAGTGGCTGCTAGAAGAGAAGGTACAAATTATAGTGATAACAAGAAAAGAATGAGCACTTCTTTTCATTATACTCTAGTGGTAATTGATGTGAAAAAATTCCAAGGACAAACTCAGGATCCATCTTCAAGAGGTTCCCTGAACGGACGATCACTCAAGAGACTGAAAACCATTTCTCCATGTTATACTCTCTGGCTGGTAGAGGATAATTTTAAATGCTGTTTCTTTTTACTTCGAAATAAGGTGTTTTTAGAGGTACTTTTTGTAGGTATCAGTGCATCTAGGGTAAAACGGAAATAATTTCTGTACCACTGAGCCTTCTAAACATTTTAGTTTCGTAACATTTTATTGTTAACCATTACACTCTGATAAAGGATTTTGTCAATTAAGTGGTTACTCATGACGCTCCCCTACCACCCCCCCTTCCATCTCTACTGTTACAGCTCCCCACGGATTGACCTTGTCTACTTCATAGGTACATCATCTTGAGGAAAATGCAGCTGCTTTAGCGGAAGACTTAATTCAGAAGTCGGCCATAATCCAAGCTTACGCCATGGAGACGAAAATCGGTGAGTGAAAATGTTGTGCCATCTATGACAACCGCAAAAAAGCAGATTGTATCGCGTTCATTAAGTCCTTGGCATTTTACTGAAGGTTTTTTGAAGGTAATGGAGAATTTAACAAGGTGACTGCGTTTTTTAACAATTCTATTACCGAACTAGTCGCTAACAGGGGGATTCCTCAAAGGCATTCATCCCTCATGTACTGTAAAACATCTCGGTTACAAACGCAAGAAACGATTTTTTTTCCTGTACAGCGGTCTTACAATGAGTGTCATAAAATTTGTCATTCTGTCACAACACACGCTGAACTTCAAATGAGTCAATCTGATTTTGCGACCTTACTAGAAGCGGGCGGCAAGCGCGGGAAAAACACAAAAGAACTGGTCACGAATTGGGTTTGGTGTTACTTTTGATTGGCTTAGAAAGTGGCGCGAGATTTTTCAGCCAATCACAAAGCACAACAACGTAAAACCAAGGCAATCTCGTGACCAATGATGTTGTTTTGTTTGATTCGTTGTTCCTCAGGTCCGGTAGCTGAGTCTCCAAAATCATCACCAGCCTCTATTTCGGCGTTGAAAGAGAAGATTAAGTCTCCTTTTGGTAAAGGGAAGGCAGAGAACACAAGGAAAATCCAGCTAATGCTGGAAGAGACACTCACAAAAAACGTGCAACTTCAGAGGGTAAGAAAATTGAAAATTCTCAGAGTTTGATCAATGAAAGTGGATTTCTTTGGACGAAAAACTTTGTTGCATGCTGTTTTTCCCTACAACATTTATTTATTTATTTTCGTCTCAATGCAACATACTGTTTTATACAATCGTTAATGCTCAAGCTGTTCTGTTTTCGATTTGTTTGCAGGACGTCGATGCCATGTCCAAAGAGTTACAGAGGTTAAAACAACAGGAAGCACCGAAACCGGAAGAGGAAATGCAGCAACCTGAAGCGAATCAACCGGAAGTTAACTAAACCTCGTATTAGACTTAGATTCAAGTACTACAGCGCCAACTGCAAAGATTTAAGAGTCCTTTCTTAGCTAATATTTTTGGCTAGCAGTTCTCTTTAGTCAGTCGCGGGGAAGTAGGTTTGGTTTTATTTCAGTTTATATTAAGCTGATAATGCTTATGCATGCGATTCGTGTGGAATTCAAGTACTTACGACTTTATACAGTCTCTTCAGAAAGTATCAAGTAACTTTATTAACAATAACTGTACGTAAAGTCTAGATATTTAAACATCGTACAAATGCTGTTCATTCCATGAGAGAACGCCCTTGGAGCTACGTTTAATTTCTGTTAAGAAGAGAACCACCTTTGGTTAACAAAAACGTTGTGTCTGAAAGAGCACGGGTAAAAGCTTGCCGAGTACGGGCGTCCGCTTAGAGTGGTTTTGATTGGTTGTTGTACTTCCAACCACAAAGTTATTATGTTAGCCAATCAGAGGCTGACGCCGTCGTCCAGTGAACCAATCAGAGGTCGAATTAATTAAATTCACAAGACCGGTGTCGAGCGCAGGGGAAAAAAGGGAACTACCGCGATTGGTTGAGAAAATCATGGGAGAATATTTATCCAAACACAACTTGTGGTAATGTAACGCTTAGAATTCGCTCTGGTGGAGGTAAGCAAGTTAGAATCATCACGGAATGTCTGTTCGGAGGAGTGCCTTCCCATGGGTAATGTTGGAACAAACAGCGTTAAATGTGAGGCTGTTGCAACTGTTATAAAGAAAGCCCTGCATTGAAGTTCAATATATTAAGAGAGTTTAAGCTTCACTTATACGGCAAACGGCACTACTTCAGATTCAAGTTGAGAAATTCTCGAAATAAAAAATGAGCAAATAAAAACAGCTCAAAACGATTCTTATGGATGAAAATTGCGTGAAACTACTAATTTATGTATAGAAATGAAATAATAAACAGTAAACGACAAGTACAGGGGAAACCGTGACTTGGTCGCGTGGTACAAATTCGCGTTTGCCGTTTTAATAACAAAATTACGTGAGCCCCGACTTTGTATATAAAAAATTTCATGCAAGTCGGAAATAGCGGCCAGCTTAGCTCTCGTTACTTCTAATGTGCCCACGTTGTATTTTAAGCTCAAATGATTGAAATGTTTTATGCAAGAACATTCTTGTAGTCATTTCCTTGAATACATGCCAAGAGTACGACAATGAATATACTTTAAATAAAATAAAATTTGGTTTTATATCAATCAATATATACAATAAACACTATTCTATTTTTAAAAATAATACTGATATCTTGTGTATGCGTATAAATAGTAAGACAAATGTTTGGTAACGTTTTTGAATACCAAGTTGTAGGAATAATGTATCTCAAAACGTCCATACTCTCTTATATTTCTAATCAGTTCTTAAGCCAAAAAATTCCAGAAATAAATGTAAGAATTAACGTATCGCTGTGTGTCATTTGGTCCTTGTACATGAAGCTGTATCCTCTGTGATTCTTTACCCCGCTTGGTCCTCCCAAGCTAGCCGATCGAAGGAATAGGAGTCGAGATTTAACCCCCCCTCCCCTCCTCATATCCTTTCTTACCATTATCTTTATGTTTTATTTTCTGCTTTCTTTAAGATACATCAAGCCTGGTAAGCGTGTAAACGACTAAACTTATGTGCGCCAAAAAAAAAAAAAATTAAATTAATTAAATAAAAAATAGTGGAACTCGCGAACGAAAGAGTGTCCTCCTCCTCCTTTGAGCGCGTGACCAGTATCTCGCGTCAGGACCAAAAATAAAATTTGAATTTCAAAAATAAGTTAAATGGTCAGTGAATTGTGGCAAAAAGAGGCTCTTCCCAACGCTTTCTTTCCTTTTCTACCCGCTCTCCGAATTGCACAGAGATGCCTCTGTGGAGCAAAAAGCGTGCCACGTAATTTATTTGCGCGGGATGTGTTTGTTTGAAAATGCGCCGGAAGTTTGTAAAAGGTGTCAGGTGACGAGACAATACGAGAATTGTGTCACGCCAGATTTGTTTCCACACGCTTTCGTATTACCTATTTACAGTGATTGTAAATGTCTAGCTCATATTTACGATATACAGATCCTTTTTGGCGGATTAATCTTATGCATAGATGAACAGGGACTTGACTGAATCCACCAGCCTTTCATCTAACACTTCAGAGACCAACAGCCGCTCGCTTTTGTTCGCGAAATTCTTATGCCCACTGTCGGCCATCGGAAATGACTTCGCCAGCCAAGACGAAGAAGTTTCTCTGTTGTCAGGATTCAGGTAAATTTTCTCCGATTGATGTCTTATTGTACTTATGGTTGGTTAGATAAAATTCTTTTGCATCTGACGCAGCTAACAAATTATTAATCGGCTCGAAAATTTGCCTAATAGATAATTTTTAGTATTTCAGATTTCAAACCTTGATCTTTGTGACAAGAGAATAAGCCTTTGAAAATTTTAAAATACTTGTTCTCAGTGATTAAACGCTATTCTACATTTCACATTCAGGTATCGATATATAAAAAGCTAAACTCTTTATACTGCGATGTATTTCAGTGTTCAATTTCTTCTACTCTAGATCTGTATTAAATAGAAATGCCGATGGAACATCATTACAGTGTAATAGCAACACGCCAGCTTGCGTGGCGTACTCGCTCACGCGCGCGACTTGGGAAAGACATGGAGATTAGCGGCTACAAAATCAGTGTAATGAAAAAGTCATAATTTATTTCAATTATACGTTGGTGATTTTAGTAGAAATTAGGGCGAGAGCGTACAGGTGATTTTTCTTTTTCCGGTAAGTGACCTGTGTCCTCAGAAAGGGCAGCTGAAGAAGAAAAAGTCCAGAGGGCATTTAATTTTAAAATTAATTCCGAGTCGACAGCAACGCCTTAAATTTCTATGCAAGGAACTACAAAAAAACAAAGAGCATTAAACTTTTATTCGAACACTGGCAGTTTTGCATACTCCAAAAAAGGTTTCACTGTGCATTGAATAACGATCAGCAGTAGTAAAAATAGCCAAAGAAAGTCAGTATAAAAGAGAAGGTTGTACAGTGCAAAAACCAAGAGAACATTTTTTTTCCCTTCAGTATATCTTTGTTTTGTCCATATGTTGACAATAGTTTTATAGTGTTACAAATCAAATCAAAGTTTGGTTTCCAAACGGTTCCCGTAGACAAAATACTCATAGATATTGTGAATATATTAGTTATACGAGACATGCATGTGGAAAGGAAAGATGTTGTGGCAGGAATATATACATGTATGTTCTTGCTACACTGCGATGGGTCACAACTTACTTCCGGTATTAAAGGCCTGCAAACAGCACTTGCTAGCGGATACACTCATAAAGGTTGATCCTGTTCATTCGTCCATATTGGATCGAAGACAAAATATCATCAGGAAATTGGTCTTGTTCGCGATCTTGATTTCTTTGTGCGAAAAAATGTAATCTTCGTTTAATCAAAGATGGGCCGATAAAGCAGCTTTGTCAAAAAATATGAGCGAAGCTGCTAAAGAGCGCGTCATAGCGCTGGGGACACAATTCAACACAATTGAACACGAAGTTCCCAGTCTTGAGGATTCTCCCGTAGTGACGTTTGAAACTGGCAGCCCAAAAAAGTCCTTTTGGAAGAGGAACACAAGTAAATTGCCTGGAAGGTATTGTCGTTTTTTATTTGAGAGGCATCGGCAATTTTTGAAGCCCTTGTGTTGACTTAAATGTGCTTTTTAAACAGTATTAAACCCGCACATGGCGGACAAGATTTACTCTCTTCTTCAACAAGTGTTTCCGCAGTTCATGGGCAAACAAGGTTAGTTAAGTGTTTACGTTTCAGGTCAAAGTAGGAGTAAAGTAATATTTCTAGCGAGTTTTAGATCGCGATGGCAAAAAGAGAGAGATTACAGATTTTTGTACTCGTGTTATATTGTCGCTGAGAAAGCGAGTTTCTTGTTTACTTGAAATTTATTGGTTTTCGGCGAATCAGCACTTAAGTATTTGAGCTTAATACTTGTTTTGATTTTGATGATGAATGCTAAAAGATAACAGTAAAATGTACATAGCAATGCGTAAAATTGTTCTTAGAAGATCAGACAATGACAATTTGATGAGTTCTATTGTTAAAAGTTGTTGCGATGTACTTCAATTTATTAACTGAA
The DNA here is from genome assembly GCF_958299795.1 of Porites lutea. NCBI lineage: Eukaryota > Metazoa > Cnidaria > Anthozoa > Scleractinia > Poritidae > Porites > Porites lutea. The sequence continues at coordinate 2,080,095 of NC_133213.1, forward strand.
AGGCTTATTGACTATTAAATGATACCAAACGTTCCTGTAGAGCGAATAGAGAGAAAAAATCGTATCTCGTAACCTTCCAACTAATAATAACGCTGTTTATAACTAACTGTAAAAATGAATAATATTTGAAAAATATTCCTTTAAATACATTTCATAATTCTACTGTTTCCGTCATCAATGATATTTTTCTAGAGGAAAATATTTAAAATATGATTTTTGTGATATTTAAGCTTAATTTTTTTCCAGTTAGTCTTCTTTATGTTAAAAGATCTGTGTATGATCACGAGGATATGTCCTTGTTGCTTTTAAATGAATTTTAAGAATTATGATAGTGTAATGATAATTACAAGGAAAAAAATAAGAGACAGGGAAACCACAAGAATATTCTTAAGGCTTGTAGCAATGCATCCTGTCTGTTATGTACAGAAATTTTTCTTTTTCATTTTGACCAAGAAACAAGACAATGACATTGAATGACACACTCAGATATTTTACACAATATTACTTTGCTTAGCTTTTTGCATTTGTAGTTACTGAACAACATGTCAAAAAAATTTCTTTTGAAGGATGATAAACAAGGAGAGGGGGTTATTAGGTGTAACTACAAGGAGTGTGTATGGACTGGTTGATTTTTATGAGTTAAGAGGGGTTGGGGGTGGCGGGGGGGTTGAGCGGAGGCACCTTATAATCTGCTTTCACTACTGCTATGGCCTTGATATACTTTTTGTACTTGCTGGCTTGTAGCCAGTGAAAGTGTCAATGACCATGTAAATAAGTCCGTTAGTCCTGTCCTATTGACCTTGTAGGACATGGCATTAACATGTAACTTTCAGAGCAAAGGTACTGGGTTGGATACCTGCTATTTCCCTTTTTTCCTATGAATTTCTAACAATAAAAGTCTTTTTTTCTTTTTTTAAGCCCAACAATTGAACATTTTAATCAAAACTGTCACTTTAAATCTGTAAACATTCGACTTAAATGTCAAAAATTTGCATAAATTCAAAACAACTGGCATTTTTAAAATTTCGTCTTATGGTAATTCCAATATGACGTGCTTAATCTTGGCAAGAAATTTCTTGCCAACTCAATAGTCCCCGAACTGTATCTGTAAAAGTTAAAACTTTGCCTGTGGTTGCCTGACCAACCTTACGTGATAAAAGACCTGTGTCATGCTTTTGAAAAAGTGCACATGTTGATTAGAAGTTGCTACACAATTTTACTGCCGCAACAAGTGATTTTGTTTTGCAGACATTTTTTTTTTTTTTTCGGGGCAGAGGTACCAGGTTTGATACCCAGCACCATCCTTTTTTTCTCATTTTTATGGTTATCGTAGAACAGACTATTCTTTGCCTCATATCCTCTCAGAGGACTACATAAACAGCCTGTGATGATCGGTGAAGTGATGATATTGACAAACAGTGTTGTTATAACAGAAATAAAACTGATAGATGGCATGCTCAGTTTTCAATGTGACGAACCTAAAGTCAGTTCCTCTTTATAATTAAAAAGAAAAAGAAGAAGTGTTATTGTGAAAATTCAAGGTTTTAATACATCTCATTAACAATGTAAGTGTGCAAGGTAAAATAAGGATTGAATAGACCTTTTTTACCTAGACGGTGGCCATATTGAATTAATTCAATTTAAGAAGTATTATAGGATGCCCAGGGGGTATGAGCACATTTCGTTTGTGTAAGATTGTAATGGGAAAACAGATCCTTGTGCCGTGTTTGGATGTAATAATGATCCCCTTTTGCTAGTTTAGTATTAGAAATATGGTTTTTCACTGTATATTTCTCGTGAAAAAGGTGATCATTATTACATCCAAACATGGCACAAGGATCTTTTTTTTCCCATTACAATCTTGTTCTAAGAAAACTTTACGAAAAAATATCCTGAAAAGCGCTTGAAAATATAAACGAAATGTGCTCATGCCCCCTGGGCATCCTATAATACTCTTTAAATCGAATTAATTCAATATGGCTGCCGTATTGGTAAAAAGGTCTATTAAACTATTCGGTAAGTAGTTCTCTTTTTTTTTTTGGGGGGGGGGGGGGTGGGGTGGGGGGAATATCCTGAAATTAAATGCTGGAATTCTGTTTCAAAATTTAAGAGGGTATATATAGGGTGGAGGGCTGTTGGGTACCCTATTGAAAAAACCTGCCTTCACCAGTGCTGATACAGTTACTGTGATAATAGAGAAAAGTGAAACCACCCCTTTGTTACCATAGTGAGCATTATGAAATAATTTACTTGTTTATCCTGAGCTTAATCTGCCTTCATAACATTTTTATTGTTTCAGCGTTCATGGTAAGGTAAAACCTAAACCCCTAAGTTTCCAGGAATTTAACAACGAAACAAGTGATGCCTGGGGTGAAGATGACGATGATGCCATTAAGGTGGATCCCGAGGAGAAAAAGAATGTACTGTCCCAGTCTCTTGTCCGTACAATCAGTGGGGGTGATGTCAGGGAAAGCATTCCTACTAATGTGGCCAAGGAAACAAAAAAGCTTCCAGAACAGTTAGTCAAAAGAGAAGAAAACAAAACGTCAAGACCTTCTCCACTAAGTTTACTAAGTAAGAAGCATAGATTCTTCCTTGATCATTGACGCATCTGAGTCTTCTTTACTTTTTTTGAATAGTCAGGGTGGTCATTAGGCGTCAGAGATTGGAGAATTCTCTGTTTACTACACAGAATTCTCCAGCTAACATGCGATAGCCTATGACTGTTTTTTATTCAGACATGGTGCTTCTTTCACACTATTCTCCTGTAACGCTACACGTTTCTCCCAGGCCACTAGAATTCTTAATTAAAACCCTGAATAGTTTATAAGTGATGTAAAAGATTAAAGTCAGCCCCCTCCACGATGGACATCTTTGGAGAAAATCATGACTAAAGTTTATAACCAATATCCAAATGTACATTATGATAGTTTGATTAAATTTTTTTACTAGTCTTGTTATGAGTTATTAATGAGTTTGGAAATAGTTATGGTAGACCCAACAACATTGAACAATTCAAACTTTCCACCATTGAAATGCGACTGCTCACCTTTGCAAATCACATTGAATGAAAGTGGATCTCAGTGTCAGTATCGGGCCTTCATACTTCATACTCAAAATCACTGTATGCTTATTTATTTTTCAGCACGGCACAAGAATCAGTCATCTTCAAAATCATCAGCTCACTCCCCACCACCTCCCCCTGTGCAGCCGCCTAAGCCCCCGTCTCCCATTAGAGCAGTGAAACTGGAATTTCAAGATCAAGAAATCCATAAACTTGAAAAATTTGGCAAGCTTCTGGCTGGTCCCAACACCGATCTAGGCAAGAATATAATATTTTTACATACTGTCACAATAATGTTATTAGTAACTGTTGTTGATCTTGGCTTTTACATTTTCAGAGGCCATAAGGAAATTGAGTTGGTCAGGTATTCCAGTCACTGTACGCCCAACAACTTGGCAGCTACTTTGTGTAAGTTTGTTGAATTGTAATTGCCTCCTATGTTGCTATATATTATATGGTCTCTTCAGCAAAGCAACTCTCGCAGACTGTTCCAGGAGTCTCTAAGATACGGCACAAATCTCCCTTCCCACATACAGGTTACCAACTTTCCTAAATAAAATTCAATTTTCTGCTTCTCTGTGCTTTAGGTTGGAATTAACCCCTTTGTTATAAAAATTCATAGTACCAATGGTTTCTGTGGCAGTTTTGCACATATTTTATCAGTGACAAGACAATTTTGTCAAAAAAGTGGTGTGTACTTCAAGCACATGTAAGACTTCAGATGTCCTGAGCCATGCCCATTGGGCCTGAGTCGATTTGTGTTTTAAAAATGTGGTTGCGTGATTGATGTTGGCAGTACTGCAAAAGAGAATCGTCAGTTTTTTAGATCTCCAGAGGTTAACATCTCTAATTTTTATTTCAATACTATATCATTAGGGCTATTTACCAGCAAATATTGACAGAAGGCAGTCAACATTGGATCGAAAGCGTGATGAGTACCACAACTTTGTCAAACAGTATTATCCTACAAGATATGAAGATACATATCATGACACATTTAGACAGGTATTATTCAAGATTATTTTGTTCTATCCTCATTTTAATTGTGAAAAATATCAAATTTTGTTGCTTGTTTATTGTCAACAGATTCATATTGATATTCCAAGGACAAATCCTCTCATACCACTTTTTCAGCAACCCTTAGTACAAGAGGTAAGGATATTTTCTTTGTAAAATAGTAAAAACATCCTTACTATTTATCTTGCACTATGTTTAATTGGTCATTTGCATGATGACGTCTTTTAACTACTAAGACCAGAATTCATTTGTTTTTAAATTTTGTAATTCCAGTGAGGTTTAAATAGCAAAAGCCCAAATTTGCACAAGAAAGCAAAACCCTGAAGGATTCTGGTGGTAATAATAAAATTGCACCATCATGCAAAGGGCCTTAATTATGTGCGGTAATAATCTTTACACATTATGATTATTATTGATAAAGTAAATACAGGACTGTTCAAAAGTAAGTTGACAGTCCGTTTCAATTCTTGACTCTTTATTGAATTACTTTATTGAATTCGCCACAGTGACTCAACACGGTGACAAAGGATGAAACAGGACTAATGTCCCAATAAAATATTGATATCAACCCCTTCATCACCCATCCAGCCCATTAAAGGTTTTACCACACCACCAGGGTCTATGCCCCCTACCCTTTATGAACAGCAGTGTGGGTTCTTTTATGTGCCACAAGAGTCAGAACAGTGAAAGAGCTGTGAGGCGGGTCCTACGGTTTTTCGTCCTTATCTGAGAAGACTAGAATGTCTAACCATTTGTAGATGTCACAACAAAGGCAGCACATTCTTCTCAGTTATTTAAGACCCTGGGTGTTGGTTCAGCCATGGTTTGAACCCGCGACCTCCAGCTCAGCAGAACGGTGCTTAGCCAGTTGAGCTAACCGGGCAACTCGATTCTTGCATGGCCATGAAAATGGCATGTAAGGCATTCATATGCAGTGTACAATACAAATAAGAAAAAATAAACAGCAATCAATTAAGAGACTTTGCCTAGTGTTCTGTAATGATTTACCAGTATACAGTAAGTGGAGATTGAGAGTTGTAGTAGAATAACATGGCAGTTGAATACTATTACCCCTCACCTCTCATGTGCTCACCTCTCTTGGCTTGTGCATGAGTATTGTGTAAAAACAGCAACTTCACATATGTATGCACAGGAAACCCAAATGAGTGTAGGAGTGTACTTTCTTGACTACATGCACAGTCTTAACATAATCTTGTTTGTTTGCCATTTACAATGCCTACTAATAGTTTGCTTGATTTGTTCAAAAAAGGGGTTTCTTTCTAAACAGGAGCTTTAGTGTAAGAGTTGCCTAAAAGTGCATACCACTTCTGTTGCTTTATAGATATTTGAGAGAATTTTGTACATCTGGGCTATCCGCCATCCTGCCAGTGGTTATGTCCAAGGAATCAATGACCTGGTCACGCCCTTTTTTGTGGTGTTTTTGTCTGCGTATGTAGGTATGTCTATACTCATGTAGCACGAGATACCGTATTGCTTCATGAATGCTTTGAGTCACAAATGTCACTCAGCTCAAACCCCCATTTGCAACCTGTTCACATGTGACCACTTATCCAAAATACCAAAATCACTTTCTCAGTCAAGTACTCCATTTGGAAATTTGCTTCCCTGAATGGATTGGAAATAAACATTACTGTACATTACGTTTTATTGATTTATTTTATGTATTTTCTAGATGGTGATTTAGAGAACCACGATGTCAGCCAGTTACCTAAAGAAACTCTAGATGTTATAGAGGCTGACAGCTTTTGGTGTATGAGCAAACTTTTAGATGGTATACAGGTATGTAACGCCACTTAAACATTTACAGCATTCCTGTCCATGACACTAATTGGCTCTCCAGGTCGAGGTTATGCAGTTTCTTGTCCTGTTTCCTAGAAAAAATTTTCTCAGTTCATTTTAGAAGTTCATGCCGGCAGATTTTCTCCGTGCAGACTTTTTGAAAATACTAATCTTCTTTTAGGTGCGATATTTTGCCACTAAATTTGGATTGTCTTCTTTTCTGTTACAGGATAATTACACATTCGCACAGCCAGGAATTCAAATGAAAGTAAATGCTCTTAGAGAGCTGATTCAGAGAATTGACGGTGAGCAAGTTGGATCATTAATATTCAAAGTTGCTCCAGTTGTGCAGGAACCACCCACAAGGCTTAAAATTTACATTAATTTTATTTGGTGAAAAAAAGTCTTGGATGCAGACTGGCTTACTTTAAATGTTGTCAAGTTTTACCCAGATTTTGTTGACCTAAAATGATAAAACGGTTGCCAGAAAATAGAAACAAGGGCACGTTGTGCAGTTGTACATGAAGGAATTGAAATAATTCGAAAGGCTGCCGACCATTGGTGAATAATTTGGAGGTGCTCGTGGTCTCTCAAGGCCTAATACCCGGACATCTTACTAGGATTAAAAGGGACCGATCATTAAAGACGATAATAGTTTTTGTGTTGTGAAAGGAAAAATTGGAAGCTCAAGCGACGACGACGATGACGGCAGCAAGGACGACAGAAGAGCAATAGGTTTAGATTAGCAAAACAACAACTTTGCCATTGTTGCACGACTGCGACGTGAAAATACCTAATTTCACGTTTTGCGGAGGACGCTTCGATACATTTCCGAGAATTCCACTCCATAGAATTACATGTTTTTGTACGCTAATATTTGTTGAAGTGAATGAGGTGGAATAAACTCGATAAAATTTGAAGCAGCGCGAATTCACTTTTTAAGTGACGTTCCTGTAGCCGTGGCCGTCGTTGTTGCTTAAGCTAAACTCCTTACGACTTCTTCTTCCTTTGCAGAACCACTCAATGCTCATCTTGAAAAAAATAACGTGGAGTACCTGCAATTTGCCTTCCGGTGGATGAACAATTTGTTAATGCGAGAAATGCCGCTCAGATCTACAATACGACTCTGGGATACGTACTTGGTTTGTACCGTGGTTTCTTTTGGATGTTAAAATTACTTTCGTAAATGCTTTGGTTTTTCATTGTTCGCTTTGTGATTGGCCTAAAAATCACGCGCCTTTTTCTCGACCAATCAGATGTAAAACCGTAACAAATTGTGACGTGCTCACACCACACATGTTTTCCCGCATGGCAGCAGCTACATGTACATGTATTGTTTCGACATGCGATTGGTTCATTTAAATGCTTGGGTATTATTGATCGGCCATAATGGTAACTCGGTGTTTGGATGGTTTTGCGTCACAAAGACGTATGTATACACACGAATGAACCGATCAGAATTTCACGCAAATTTAAGTACCTGCTACCAAGCACACCGTATGAAAATTAGTTTTCAACTCACTTCTGATTGGTTAAGAAAATAGGGCGATGCAGTTTGACACTCAACAAAAGCAGCAACCCGAGTGACACTTAAACTGAAAAATTATCTTCACTGCTTTGTTGAAATGATTCTGTAATTAAGAGGAACACTTTTTTACATTGATAAACATTAATAACTCCTGAATTGCGTAAAAGGGAAGAAGAAAACTTGCTAAGCATGGTTGGGCCTTGTATTTAATCATAGACAATGGGAACGCATGCAAAATCATTTCTTTACCTTGTTTCTCTTGATTTTGTAGGGCAAAAAGTAATTTTTTTGTTTCATTTTACCAGTCTGTAGAAAATGGATTTGCGTCTTTTCATCTGTATGTTTGTGCGGCGTTCCTGAAGAATTTTTCTCAAGAAATTATACAGGAAAATGATTTTCAGGTTTGTTTGTTTGCTCGTTTGTTTGTTTTTTTCACTTGTTCGCATTTTGTACATGTCACGTTGCAAGACGTCTTTTTCTCGATTGTAAATTATGTCTGCTGTAGTCATACTCATACGACGGCAACGTGCTGAAAATGGGGAAATGCTCCCACGACTAAGCGCAAATTTACGGACAGTTTTTGATAATTACTTCTGGTGCCCCGTGGGCTAAAGCTGTTACAAGAACGGAAAACTATATTTCGCCTTGAATTTTGCCCTCAGCTTTTGGCTGTTCACCGTACATTAACCCTGTTTTTCCGTGTGATTGTCGAGGTTGATTGCCCAAAAGAGTACAAATAAAGCGAAGGTTCAGAGTTTGGGGATGACAGATATAACGGAATAAATAGGTTCCTACTCCCCCCCTCCTTTGGCGGGGGGGAAGGAGGTACTCCCTCATATGGCCTATACGGGGATGTGCCGCTGAACAGGGTATGGTTTTTGACCTATCCTAAACAAGGTGTATCATTTCGCGCGAGTCTGTTCTAAACCTAAGGGTATATAATTTCGTGCGAGTGACAGTCTGCCCTAGTTATAAAGAGGGTATGGCCTGCACGATCGATTTGATTTGCTACGTGAAATTTGTTTGTACTCCAAACACACAAACGCAATGGCTATAAAACAAGACGGCGTGCATTTTACTCCTTGTCCTAAAAAGGGTCATAAAATTGAGGGTGTTGTCTTAAACAGGGTATGTAATTTGGAATTTTTTTCCTAAACAGGGTCAGGGTTTCAAAGCTTCAGCGACTCACCTTTACCCAAATACTGATCGAGTACCCCTCCCCCCTGGGTTTTCCCGATCCTCTCACCAAGAACATAACATCCCAGCTCTCAAACTCGGTAACTCGGTGATCGACCTCAAAAATCGCCTGGGACTTTAAATACGCAAAGTCATAGTTGATCTTATACTTCATTCCCTGTCTTTCACTAGGGGTTAATGCTGTTACTACAGAATTTACCAACAAGCAACTGGGATGACCAGCAAATCAGTCTCTTGCTAGCGGAGGCTTACAGACTTGAGTACATGTTTAAAGACGCTCCGAAGCATTTACAGCACGTCTCATGAATGAATCAGTCTATTATATAATATAAATGCAGGAAACACGTTCATTTAAGTTCGTTCTCCGCTTGCGTGACAAGCGACATGAGTAAGCGCAGCGCTTCATTTTGGTGTAACAGTAGTTCTCGCTCAATGCAAGAGAAATACGCATGCGCAGTAACGTTGCACACTTGCTCTTTTGATAGTGGTTCTCGCAAATGATGAATGAGAGAAACAAGTGTCCGTGAGGGTTAACGTTCACGCGAATTGTTTCTCGTTTGCGCCTGAGCTTGTCACGCAGGTGCGAAGGATGTAGCTGTGTTCGTTCACAGTCGATCTCGTTACCAAAAGCCGCTCCTTTCAACGAACCGAAAGTCTGTCTTGAAGCCCTTTCAGTCGGTATCATGTGTTTGAACAAATCAATTGGTAATACCAATAGGCTACTCACAATAGGCTGAAAAAATCAGCTGGTGGTTGAAGCTTGTAAAAATACATTCTTTGAAGGAAACAGTTCGTACTGGGGCGAATCAACCTACTTCTGGTTACGATGTGTCAGTCTGAGAGGAAACTGTGTAGTTAACAACTTTAAAAGTATTCTTTCAAAGTATAAATTCAAACCTTGGTTTCTCATACACGTATTGACCAATCAGACGAAAGGCAGAACATCACGTGATATTTTAAGACCACGTCAGACGTGGTGCTTTCGTCATGAGTGAAAAAGGATATAATAAAGTAACCTAGTTTGTCGTCGCAGTTACAAAGGACTTGTGGGATTAAGGCTTTTTCTGTATATATTTCTTTAGAATAAGAGAATACTTAAGGTACTTCAAAAGGTCTCTTGTCGTTCTTCAGGATCATATAACAGAGAGTGCGTGGAAATCTCTTGGCTCGATTTCCGCCGTCTCCCGGGTCAGGTCTTTGATCCTCCCCGAGGAGAGAGGGGGATGAGTGCGGGCTCATTTTCCCGAGCAGCGGCTGGTAATCGAGCCTAGGAAATCTCCTGTGAGAAAACAGAGGGGTGGAACATTGGACGAGGGATAAGTACCACAATTGTTTACATAGAGCATGTGAACGCGTATGATGTGAAAAAAAATGTATTTTTGTAAACAGCACAAATGACTTTAAAATTTTAATCCTGTTATAGACTCCCTAGGTGGCTTCAAAATTGACGGTATTCCATGTTCTTCCGCGGATAATCCTTCGACTTGAATTCTATTATGTACATGAAAACTATGGAACTCGTGTATAATTTAAATCGCCTGTGGCGAACACGGAGCGCGTAACAGATGGACAGAGTTTTTTTTGAAATTCTTCTTTTAGGTTCCAAATATGTCAAATAGGTTTTTATTTAACCACTGTATGAAAAGAAATCTGGTCAAATTGTAGTGACACATTAAAAAGCAAATTCCTTAAGTCCGTATATTTGATTTGAGGTCTGTGCAACTCCTAATTCCCTGGTTGTCCTGTGCCTTCGCCAGACGTAATTTTCTTGTGGCAGGTGTGGCCCGGAATTTTTGCTCGCTTTACGTATTCAACGTTTTTCAACTCTCCATTTTGCGGGTGAAGCAACGCTTGGGACCAGGCTTTTGGGATAAAATGTCAGGCAATGATTACGCTGGAATTTCTTTTGTTTATCTTGGTAGATGACTGCGAGCAGTCTCTCACTTTTCTTTTGTGTCACAGCAAGAGATCGGGAGCACGCGTGAGGGGCGAGCGGCAAATAAAGCCCCATAATTTCACTCTTTCGCTCGCCGAGCGTAGCTCTGAGGAAAGAACAATGAAAAACGACCGCCCACGGTCTATAGTTCTTATAAGGCATAATATAATTCGAGACGAGGGAAGTAGGTCAACTTAGATTAACAGGAAAATCCATATTTTGATAACCTAAGCCGAAAACTTGAAATATGTTTGATCATGCCGAGAGAGGTCTCTCACCGTTGATGCTAAATTCGGAGTCAGCTTAACGCTGCTTTAAATCCCTTGAGTGTCTCATAAATAAAAGTTAAAAAAAAAAATCCCAAACTGAAATTTGTATGAGACTGACGATTACGTGCTGGAGTGACAAATTTTACCCACTTATTCGAACGTTAGACCCACATTTTATATCTAGGTGTCGGACAGGATTGACAACCGACTATGCATGGGTCTTGGAGAATTAAGAAGATTTATACCTATAACACAAATTTAACATGAGACTCGTGCCAGTAATTACTTTACTGACAAGTAATCTCTGACCCAAACATCACGAAATCGCGAGTTGCACATCCTTTAAATTTATCTCACACTCATATTGCTCGGTATCCTCTAAGGAAGAGAGAGCAAATTAAAAAATGTTGTAAATCTCAACCGGTCCATACATAGCCCTCTGAGACAAACAGTGCCCACGGAAAGAGGCCTCGATTTACCCTTGTATATTTATGGGTTATAAAGCCTTTCTGAGCCATGAAAAGCGACTTGGAACGGCTTAAACTAATGCCTACATCATGATCCCTGGCTTTTTAGTAATAAAATCGCTTCTTTTTCATGCAGCACAATCTGGCACTTACTCAAGTTTGCGAAACCAAGGGGTGATCATCCAGACACTTCAAGTCTGTGTACCCTGTACGTCAAATTTTAGGTTTGATTTCTGGAGGCTTTGAATACCAAATTATTCTAGGTTGGGCAAGAGCCCATCAGTAGTAGCCATCCCAGTGCGGGTACTCCGTTACCAGGCTTTAAAAGGGGGAATGATGGCTAACTCAAGCAAAAATTGTGTAGAACAATGACTAGAAACTGTGCCGCACCTACAATACAACATTCCACCTCTATTAGTGGATGTGTGCCTTCAGCCACCCTAGGTCACTCTGGAACTTTTAAAAGTCTTAAAGACTCACATTATTCAGCGCTAACGTACGAGAGCAATGTTAACATCCGAATGAAACTTTCATCATTTGCGTCGCCGGCCTTAGCGCCCGCAAAGTGCTTCCCATATTTCCTAGTATATTTGGAGATGTGATAGAATTAATCATCTGATAAACTGGGCGGTTTCGGTTGGTTTTTTGAAAGAGTAAGGCTAATGCCACTTAGACGACCAAACTAAATACAGCTGCAGTCTTTTTTAAGACCTCTTGAAGTCCGCTCCCTCGAGCTGGTGATATTTGCCGGAATGCTAAAAGTCACGCCTACATCTCAATTTTTTAGAACATTTTTTCCTATCATGTAATAAATTAAAGGATTTTTATTACTGTACTTGTAAGCTCTTTCGGATCAATTGGAGTTTATGGGAAACTGCCCACCTACCCCTCCCCTAACCCAACATTTTGCCCTTATTGGAGAAGTAAGTGTTAATGTTGACTTAGGGGAGGGGTAGGTGAGCAGTTTCCCAGAAACCTAAGTTATCGATCAGCTCTTTCGGCAAGGAGACACTGAACACACTGAACAAAATAACACTTTATCCGGAATACGTATTAAATGAACACGTATAAAGTCTGATTTTTTCACTGCCCAAAAAGTATTATACGTTTCTGGGAAACTGCCCACCTACCCCTCTCCTAAGCCAAAATTTTGCCCTAAGTGAGAACTTAGTGTTAAATGCATATAATTCAGTATGTTTTTATCATATGTAGGGAAAAACAACAACAAAAACAAGCAAAATACGTTACTTAAATCAAGGGAGGATGTTTGTGATTGTTTCCTCTGCTTCATGACAAGTAAGCTTTTCTTCTGTTTTTCAACTTCCCCCGCAGTTTATTACACTCCGTACTCATTGAAAAGGTGCCATTTGTTTGTACAGTTTTCAGTTTGTATTGAGACCTCTTTTTCTAATGCTATGTTTACTTAGTACCCTCTTTCTTCAAATTAAACCTAAATCATTTCCGCCCGTGCTGTTTTTTATGAGTTTTGTTTGCTTCTGACGACGGGATTCGCTTCCGTCACCGGGCAAAAAAATCCTAAGATCTAAATTGGCTCTAAAAATTCGTGAATAAACTGTATCAATCTATCTATCTACCATTTATTTGCCTCCATCATCAATAATTGATGATGTTTGTAATTATATTCTAAAGCCGTATTCAAACAATGGCAACCAGAGGTTTAAAGGACCGACCGGATAAAGCTTCCAATCTATGGCAAAGTGAAACACATTACGTAACTTACGTAAGGCCATTGAAAAAAGTAGCCGAAAAGGTTTCTTTTTCTTTTTGGTTTGTTCAACGTCCTGCGCAAGGGCTACAAAGGTCAGCTTTCTTTCAGTTGTCACAGTTTATGGCTTTATTTTATCCAGACCCAAGAAGCTGAAAACCACAAAACAGCACCTCCCAGTTGAGTACGCAGTGTGCGTAGAACGCTTGAGGGCATTTTTTAAAATAGCCCACACATGAGTATGGGGCGGAATAACTAAACGCTCCTTTCCGTTACCAGTCACGACTCTGACTCTACCGTTAATGTAACCAACTAAAAGGGAGCTGGAACTATGAGAAAGCGTGCGACTTAACAAGATGTAATAAACTCTGCATTAACTTATACCTTAGTTAACCTTTCTAGATGGGATTATCTGTAAGGAAATCATATGTTGCAGGGCACAACAGTGTCTCCGTGACAGCTTATAACTCCCCAACAAATTATCTCTGGCTTATTTACCCAGGTAGGCGTGTCCCTATTCACTTGCCGTGCATGTTCACGTAATAACATGGTTTCGAAGAGTCAAGATATTTTTTCCATTTTATAATACCAAATTCATCCTTCCGAAGGCTTTATAGGCCGGCAATACATGTGAAGACGACGAAAGCTTACGATGATGATTCGTTGGACGTTCGGCTAGCGGAGGCAAAGCGAAGTCTTAACACAGCTGATTTGATTTGACCCGAATTTGACGCTTATTGAAGTAATTATCTTACTCAGAAGACCCATACCTCCAACTTTGCATAAATTTGATAGCAGTGCGGATGAATCTTATGACTCTCTAGCGAGTTCTGCCGAGAAAAACCTTCAGCTGAACGCTATTCGTTAGTCCTGTGACCTTTACAATAACATTCATTTCCCAAGCTATTAACTTTGTTATATGTTTACTTTATCCTTGTTTGCTCAAGGAATGAGAATGCCGAAAATTTCTCGTCTTTTGTCTGGATGAGTGCGCACAGAGATGTTATCAGCCTTTTTTGTCAACTCGACTCCGCGGATATCAGATGCTTCCTGCAGAGCTTTTTCCTTATTTGCTCCCAGCTTTCGAGTCAAGATTAGCAAGAAAGTAGGAATCTCTTGGGCTTACCGTGGTACCGTTAAGCCTTAATATTTGCAGAAAAGGACGTGGTGGCCTTTAACGTATTCAAGCAACGTATCCGGCATTTTATCGCTTTCAGTGATACTTTCACGGCTGTTCCGCGAGTTATCTGATAAACTTAGATCTGTTATTCACCCGCTTGGAAATCAAGGTTAGTTTCTGTTGTCCTCTTTCGCCTTCTGAAATGTCTAACGTGTCGGAAAACGCCACAGGCGTTTCTACGCTCGCTGCAATCGAAGAACACCGAACTTCGTCAACTCCCGCGGTTCAAGTGGATTTGCGCGTTGCAAGATACTGTGTTTTTGGGCCAATATTTCTGTTTAGCGTGACTGGCAACACTTTGGTTATATTGACTGTGTTGATCTTACGGAAAATGAGAACCGTGCCTATGATCTTCGTCGCCAACTTGGCAGCCTGCGATCTCACTACGACCATATCAAGCATAGCATTTGATCTGCCGGCGGTTGAGCTTGGTTTTTGGCCTTATGGTGGGGTTCTGTGCAAGATTATCTGGCCGCTAGCTACGTTCTCCACTAACGCAGCTGCTTTAACTCTTGTGGCAATATCGATCGATCGCTTCGTCTCTATCATCTGTCCTCTTAATCTGAGGTACCGCATAACGAGAGGCAAGTGTCTGAAAATGATCCTGGCAATTTACTGCATTTCAGCATTAGCCGTAACACCTTACTCGGTGATTTTGACGTACAATGCTTCGGATTTACCCACCTGCGACGAAAACTGGCCCAAGGGATACTATTTGGCTAAAATTTACACGGTATTTTTATTTGCGCTGCAGTACGGACTTCCACTCATCGTCATGTCTGTGATTTACACGCGCATTGGTCTAAAACTCTGCAAAAACTCTAGCAAAGCTGCGGCACTAAGCACGGGCCGTGGCGAAAGATCACGAACTTCAACCAACTCTGGTAAACTGTATCACAGTGCTTCAGACGCCGCGGAGTATGCACTTCAGAAACGCAAGCGCCAGAATGAAAAAACTGCAAAAATGTTTCTGTTTGTGGTTGTGATCTTTTTAGTGTTTATGATGCCACATCAGTTGCTTTGGTTAAGCCACGATTTCTCCTCGCACAGCCAAACTTTTATAGACTATGAAGAACTGATATGGGCTTTCACTTATGCAAATTCTGTACTAAACCCCATCATTTATGGTGTGTGTAACGGCAACTTTCGAAGAGGTTGTCTGGCGATTGTTAAGTGCCAGTGCAGTAAGGCCAGCCAGAGAAGGCAGGCAAGAAAACAGAGGACAGAATCCTTCGGCGTTAAGCCAAAGCAAAAGCGATTGAGGTCAGATTCGACATTTAGAAGCACGACCACAATGGACTCTGTGACTAGTGCATTGCTAAAAGAAACCAAAGACAACAGAGACCAGCATTTACGGAAGGAAGTTTTAAATAAAAAGGTTACTGCAAATGGATTTAAAAACTCTGCGCCGAGTTTAAGTAACGGAAGTGCCCCCAGAACAGTGATAAGGGACGAGCAAGCATTCAATGAATCGGCAGTAAGTGACATAAATGCGAATTGTTTTGCTGTGGAAAGGCCAATGCAGCACAACTCTGCAAAACCGAGTTGTCGAAAATCTCTTTACGAAAATACCTCTAGAAAGGGTGTATTTAACCTGCCACTTGAAACAAAATATGACACGTCTTACTGGCTTAGCGAAACAGAAGCTCTTCTAAACAGGCTCTGTCAAGAACTAGACGTCGACACGACAGGAGAGAAAGGGGCGCGTTTTTCGCCGCAACGAGATACTTCGCAAGGTCGAGAAAAGTACGCTTACGGGTGTAATGAAAGAGAGACTATACTCTAACCTCACGAAAGATAAGTCGATCTATGATTTTTATATTTGCTAAATGAGCGTTTTTGGTCCACTAAAATAAGCATGGTGTAGGCGGGTACCGTGTGTTAGGGAGTATGGCGATTATCACTTTTGAGAACATGTCGACGCTGTGATTAACCCTTAACCCATGCTTGAAAAAAAAACCCTGCAACTCTAAAGTTCGTCTTTTATTTGTTTTAGGCCAGTATCACTCTAAGTATTAAATACAGGAAACAAGGAACGTTTACTCGTGTAAAGACGAAATGAACCGCAAGAAATACAGACACCTCCTAAGTTTTGTCTGACGAAAGGCCACAGGCGGTCGTTTCACGCAGACATAAATCAACTTCGGTAACAGGAAAGCGTAGAGTACAATAGCTTTTATTTAAAATAAATCTCGCGGGGAGGATTTCGTCCGCGTACTGGAAATATAAACAAGTATCGCTTATACCACATTACAAACGTACAGAACATTAAAAGAAAAGTATTCGGAGGCTTTGACATGAAATCTTAAGTCCTCCAACTAAACAGAATCATTTTGTACAGCAAAAAAAGGCACCTAGGCATTAGCATTTCTGCTCAGCACTACTGCTCAGTTGCCTCATTTAAGATAGTAGCTAGAAGTACGATAGAACAGCCTCGTACAGCGTACCGTATTGGCAAGGTCGTGCTTATAACAGGGATCTTTTATGTCGCGCGGGATGTGTTTTAATTAATAGGTTTTTTATTGGCAGTATATACGAATTGTGGCGAATACATATAATTGACTTATTTTGTTTGCTCACGAAAAACACGTCTTTTGAGTCGACAGATTTTAATTTGAACGAACTGTTCCGTGCTCTCGTTTTGCCTTCTTCAATTTTTCTCCCACTACTCAATAGCACGGTCTCAGCAGTGAAAGTCTTAGCCGAGCCGGGATCCAGCAAAAAAAAAAAAAAATTATATGTGTTGAAGATATTTAATACCAAATTACGGGTCTTGCTTTCAAAACATACTTAATCAATTCAAAATTGTCTTAAAAGGTTTTAATTAAGCAGAGAACCCTGCCAACTTATTTAATATCTACCTCGATAAGAGTCTTAAAATTGATTAAAAGTCATGATTTCAATTTCAAATATATTTGACTAATTAAAGTTCTTTGAAAGAGGCTATCTGTTACCACTGTCAAGAAACTAATGGAAGAACTTCTAGATGTGTTGATAGGATTGTGTAGTTCATCTCCGTCAGTTTAATTTAGACCCTTTAAAGAAGCCTTCCGAACTTTAATTAAAATAGAATCAAATGTTAAGTAAATTTCGCCAGCCCAGTGTACAATTTTCTTTAGACACAGAGTTTTCGTTCATAAAATAAACATTTTAATATAATAGACATAAACAAGATTGTTCTTGGGAAAGAAAAATCAATAAATAGAGTAAATAAAGCCAAGAAATAATTACGAATTGAACAAAGCTCTTTCACAATTTATACATTATAGCTGGCGTCCATTCTCTCTTGCTAGCGTTGAGGTCAAGGACCTGTGTCTGATAGTTCATTCTTTACAATATGAAAAGAAGTGCATTACAAGCAAAATAAACTTGAAAAGAGTCAAATCTTGGCGTCTCCCTGGGGCCTCAGTAAAAAGCTATTGTTTTATTTTTTACAAGGACAGAATTAAAAACCAAGAAGTGTTATTTCAAGGCGTTTGAAATGTTGCGGGGCGTCTTGTAGATTGAAAACGTTCTGATAAATGTGATAAAAGACGTCAGCGAAAACATATGTTTGGAGTATGTTTAACTTATCACTGGCGACATTTATATAAAAACTGCACTGAGGAAATCAACCAAATCCGGTTGAAAATTGCTGCGTTATTTGCTTAAAATATCTGCTCAGACGTAAGAACAAACTGAAGAAAGTTGACTCTTTTTTGCCCTTGTTTGGAAAGCCGGCCTGCTTGTAGTCTGTAATGTCCCACGTCTTCACCCCTCAAACCCGTTACGGGATGTAGACGTATGACATTTCCTACTAGCCTGCTCGCTTGTCCGTGCGAGCGTACCAGTGGGCCGCCGCGCGCGTTTTCATTCGATTAAAATATCTGAATTTTTTTTTATATGATTATACAGGCCTACAAACAGTGCTTAAACATGCCTTCAAGCTCAGGTCAAATGTTAGAAACATATGCAATTTATTTCGTGGATTGGTACCTTTTTTTTCTGCTATTAATTGTCTTGTGGTTTCAGTGCTAAGTATTGGGGCCCCACCTTTTAAGATAAGATGCTATTCATTTCCTGTTTGTTTCTAGAATTTAAATAACGTCATTCAGCGCAGAAAAGAAAGACACAGCCAATATAAAGAATGAGATACTGATAAGATAACATTTGTAGTCATTTACACCTGGCTCACTGAATAAAAATGACGAAAATGACTTAGCTACCCTCCCTTTTATCAGCCGCGCCGAAAGCCAGACTCCTCGGTATCTAAAAATAATGAAAGGTATCTTCATGTTTAAAGGTGCGGGCGATATTTCTTTTTTTTTTCCTTTTTGTATTGTAATTATCCCCCTTTTCGCTCACATTGCTCTTTGTCTTACTCTCGTCTTGCACTCAGCCGTCTTGTTCATCATCGGCTGTCCGATGCAGGCCGAGAAAACAGGAGAAAAGTGCACCCCGGTGTCGTGTTTCGCCGAACCGCCACCGTAATTGAGGTTACGTGCTGCTAACATCGTTCGCAAATCTCGAAAAGCATAAGGTGGCCCATTAACCGAGTTTCTTTCTAAGACAATTTCTTTTTTAGTGAGTGGCGTGTCCATTAATTAGGCAATAGCCAAGGAGTTGGCTTAAGCGTTAGAAGTATTTATTCAGAACTTTTACGTATACATAGCCAAGTTCCCCGAATTGTTGGGAGCTCAAGTAAGTCTTCGAGTGCTATATATTTGATTTAGAAAAGGCTTTTAAAGTGGACCGTTCCTGTATACGGCAGCTGGCCTCTTTCACTTTCTGTGCCACCGAAAATATCCTTCAATTTTGATGAAAAATGATGACATTGGATGCCCGACTCAAGCTTCTCCGTTAATGAACGAGATTTTTTAGTATTTTTGTTCCCTCATCGCAGCTCAGTGTAAACTGCAAGGGTTGCGGAATACACCCTTTGTCGGAAATGTTATCTTCAGCTAAGCTGTCTTTGGTACCAGTTTATAAAACGGAAGAAAATTGTTTTTCCACTGAATTATCTAAGTAATTAAAAACGTATACTCTCTTATAGCCTTTACAATGAAGAAAAAACATGAGCAACATAAACAGGCGATACAACCTCAAGACTGGTAGATCAACAAATAAAATAGACTATTTTTTCGTTCTAAGTGATCTCTAGCTCATGAGACAACCTTCATTAAACGAAACGGGGATTACATCGATCCAGGAAACCAAACAAGGATGACTCAAATCATGATGTCGCTCATATCCGACCACATCACACCTTAAATGGTTTCTTCAGCAATTTTCCGCAATCTTTTCAGTCTTTTATCACTTTGGGCCATTGTTGACATGGTTGAGGGAGGAGTTGATACTGAATTGGACCGGACTGAAATCTCAGTCTTCAACGTTTCATTTCCGACTACCCTCATTTCCCAGCTCGGCGTCTGGGAGATGGAATAGTATCTAAAACTGGAATTCCCACAACGTGAAAAAAAAAAAACATGAAACATTAATTGTGGATTCTTGGCTAACATGTAACAACATGTAGTTTGAAATGCTGTTCTGTAAAAATCCCTGAGTAAAACTTAGATCAAGTTTTTGGACTCTCCGCTCTTGTCTGGTATCATGATACAAACGCTAGAGGAATTATCCCGACTAGGTATCGAAATCCAGTATCAATTAACGTACTAAAATCTTCAAACATTCGTCTTTCATTGTAACGTACGTACGTAATCAGCTAGTTGGACATTTAGGATGTTCACAACTGCTGCACACATGCAGGAGTTATTCACGTGCTACAATACGTGCTGGTGTAAGCTCAGTTATGGGATCGTCATAGATGGTTGGAAGGAGGTGACAAGTTGGGGCAAAGAATGCAAGGTGAGCCAGTGAGAGAATAAACGCTCATCCTGTCAGTTTTCCCATCGACTGTAACAATTGTCTTCCCATCATAACTTGACCCTAAATTTTAACTTTCTTAGACTTCAGCTTTCAAAACGCCTTTTCTGTGTCGCATTCCAACTTGACCACATGTTAATTGGGATCAGTTCGTTCCGACAAGCAAAGAGGATATGATGTCCCGTCACCAGATGGAAAAGGTATCCTGTAGTCGCCCATTTTGATTTCGTTCCAAACCAGTTTGGAGGTACATTCCTTTGTTATTTCGGGGACATTCCAACAATGCCCTGAGTGCCAGAGGCTTTTTTCTGAGGAAATTTCGAGAGCTGACCTCTGGAGCCAGATCAGAGTATTCTAAAACAAGGTTTTGTTGTTAATTCAACTGCCTTTTAGCAATACCAGATGTAACATTCACCATTCACTGACCGTAATTTTTGATATCATTCTTCAGTACATTTATTGGACGTATGAATTCCAACATTAATTGGTTTTCTTTTGACACTGTTTGGTCGTCTTTCCCCACCCATTGGGGTGTTGTTCTTACAATATTTGAACGCCATTTAAAAAATTACTCTTGGAGGTGATTTAACACCATTTCGATCGGACGTCTTGCCAACTCCCCGTACTTGACTACCACCACAATGAACCCAGAAATTCAACCCAATTTCCAAATCAGTCATTTTGTAAAATACTAAAAAACATTCGTAACAAGTAAAATTGCTGCCAATGACGTCTCATTCTGTTTGAGTGGTCACTTAACAGGATTTCGTCCACAGACTCACAAAGTAAAGCTACCTTAGATACTCTATCCTTAACTTTGATAGTGAAATGGTTAGTAAAATTAGACCACACTAGAACGTGATGCCATTTGTCATTCTTAACGCCATCTCAACGCGCGTGGCCACTTGGTAATCGGCTTTGACGGCGCTGTAGCCACAGACCGCAACCGACCTTTTTCAATCCCCACTTCTACGGAATTGAGACGCTTTCCACAAGTGGCCAATAAATGAACGTCACGAACTTACCTTTCCACCAGTAATAAGGACACTCGCTGTGATCGCATCGCTCTTACAACGCGTTTCAATTATCATCGCACATCCAATACCAGCCAGCCAGCCAGCCAGCTATCTCTCCTCGTTCCTCGCGAAAGCTCCCAAGTGGCGCGGAAAAAAAGGGGCAGAGACACGGCTGTTTTTGCAGGCTCATACCATCAACGCCATTTGGTAAATTTACGTTCAGCCTTTCTACAGTCAAACCAAGGACACGTGAACAAACTAAAATCTATTCAACAAAAAAAAGAACTCTCGCTACTTTTTAGTGCTTACACATGTCAGTGATGTGGAAAACGTTCAGCAGTTGATTTAGGAATTAATTATAATAAAGTTGTGAGCAAGCGACAAATAGCCACATCAAGAAGGCATCATTAACTATATATTTGTAAGAATGTGACCAGTATGAGAATCGCTAATTTAGGAAGGCTCTTAACTTAAGCCACGCCAAAAATAATCGCGCACAGCATAAATTTCTCAGTTCAATTTCGATCAAGTTTTACTTTGACTACAGGGCGTCACCGGCTTACTGTCTGTCAAGGCAGAGTTAGGTTGGGCCCACCAACTTAGAATTTTGAATGTATCCCTAAAGGAAAATTGCAATAGCAAATCATTTGGAAATGGTACCACAGCGAAGTGTGTTTTCGTTTGTTGACTTGAGTATACAGTGGATCAATCAACATGGTCAATGAGGACCCTCTGTGAAACAATTTGTCCAATTATACAGCGTCAATTGTTTCATCGCTAAGAGTCAATCAGATCGCACTGAAACAATTAATTACTCGGTTCGTGACTTCCTTTGTTCAATATGTCATCTCCATAAACACAATGAATGGCAACCGTCGTTTAAAAAAAATCTGTTTTACGAAAGAAATTAACTAAGTATTTTACAAAGTATTTGGAATATTAAAGCTATCTGTCTATTGAAACGAAAAGTAATACAAATCTCGAAACGTTTGTTGAGTCGCTTTAGAGCTTGCTTTTTCCTCCAGAAAAATAAAGTTGCGGTTGTTTTGTTTGGATTTGTCCAACACAATTATAAGAAAAACAATACTTAAGCAAACAACACGTTGCGTGTAAGTTCAGAGGAAAATAATATAGCACGCTAACTTTCTTGTTTCAGTCTATGGAAGTAAAACATGTAGTTGTTACTTCCTCAATGGCGTGGGGGCGCTCATCAAACCTTAGGCAAGAATCAACCTGAATGGTCAAAAAATTAACGAAAAGCTCACTCACAGCGGGGCTTCTACTCTTTAATTCAGCGCTAGGGGAAGTTTATGCTCGGCAAGTTACGAACAATAAAAGCAATCAACTAAACAAATGAATGTAGGCTAAAGAGGAACGAGATATTTTGTTTACACTTCTAATCCAAAGGCAATCGATCTTTTATGGCGTTCCTTTTTCATGTGAGAGGTATCACGATAATTATAATTAAAGAGCATTAAGTTAATTACATCTACTTAATTAAATCGAGATTGATTTAACCTAATTTAATCGCATAGCGTGAGAGAGCAGGTTCAAATATACGAAAACTTAGGAGCGGTGAACGCATCTTGACAAAACGTGTGTCGCACAAAATAATTAAAGAAATATCTCGAAAAATTGGCGTGGTACAATTGGGCTTTATATTGTTGACTGACCTTTGATAATTTTAGCGCCTTTAAAATAAATACTGATACCGTTATCAAGCTTCATCAAAGCGGAACAACTTTATTCAAACCAGTGTTCTTGAAACACGCAAGGTTTGGAAGAAGTAAAAATATATGAAGCTACATTTTATAGAATACCGCCTTTCAGTGTTATAGAAGACCTTGCTTTGGGCGGTGACGCTTAAAGCACACAACTTCGATCTAGGAGATAGTTGGATTCTGCTACATATGGGTCTAAGGGCATGGTGCAGTGGACCTGTTCAGTTTAGAACATGCGATCACCTCACTACTCCAAGTTCACATTAAACTGTTCTTTTTATTGAGAAAGTATCTCAATTTAAAAGTGCTGTTTAATAATTTTAAGTTAAGTTTTTCTGGATTCACCCACAAGAAGAACTCGAGTAGAACTCGTACGTCTCGATTTAAGTTTGACTCTAGATATCAAGGGGTTACAGAAAGCTTCCATCAATGTCTATCACAAGTTACACGGGTTTAAAGTTACCATGTTATGTAAACAGCTACATTTTAAACTACATTATTACGGATTAACGTATTAACGTAATGATTTTCGGACTTCCTGTTTATCATTTTTGGGGTTACGACAAGACGTGAAGAAATGTGACCGGCTCTACGGGCTGTACATATTAAAATCACTGATACCTTTCTAACGGAAATAGTTTCTACCGGGGCGTCAGGCAGTAGCACATTGAATCTTGCGATAAAAAAGAATCCTGAATCGGTTCGTGGTCAACATCAGTACTGGTTTCTTTTGCTGGGTGAAAAAGAGAACGGAAAAGTATTATTTAGATCGCGGTTAATGCAAAAATAAGATTGATGATTGTTAACTAGAGTTGTGGGGGTTTGGAGAAGTCTAGCATAAGCCATATTACCAGGTGTTAAGTCATCGTCAAACTATCATTTAAGACGTCTCTTGGTTTCTTGAAGCATACGCTGATAATGAACTCAACCGCTCAAGTTAATGAATCAAGCGCAAGTTCGTTCGTGGAACCTCTGTCTTTTAAAGTAACGAAGATTGTACTCTACGCCATGATCCTCATCTTCGGGACGGTAGGAAACACGATGATCATACTGATCATTTGTAAATTTAAACAAATGAAAAAGGCGCCTGGAAATCTTTTCATCCTAAATCTCGCCGTATGTGACCTGCTTACTCCCCTTGTGAGCATTCCTCTTGACCTTGCTTTGGTGGAAAGCAGCGGCAAGTGGTATCTTGGCCCTGTCCTATGCAAGTTGCTTCCTCCAATAGCCACCTTTATCGCCACTGTTTCGCCTCTTACATTAGCCGTGATCTCTCTGGACCGATATCGAACCCTACTGCATCCTTTTAAAAAACGTCTGTACAGGAAGACCGTAAAGACCTTCATAGTCTTGGTGCATTTGTTTTCAGGTATATTAGTCCTTCCCTATGTCATAACTTTGGAGCTGTCTGCCGATGGACATTGCTCAGAAGTTTGGCCCAATCCGGGTCAATTACATTCGAAGATATACACAGTTGTTCTCTTCCTGGGTCAGTATGCGCTCCCGCTTGTTTTCATGGCTGCCATGTACATTTCGGCTGCAAGAAGCCTCTTTGTATCGACTCAACGCGCGCGTTTGATGTCGCTTAGCTCTTGGAAAAACTCATCTACGGCAGAGGGGAGATCAAGAAATGGATCTGGAAATGATTCATTATCAATGGAAGCCGGGTTGATTCGTCCTCGTGAAGCTCGGTCGTACGACTCGTTAGAAAGACACTTCTACAAAGAAAGCCTACACAACGTTCAGGTCACCAAGATGTTTATAGTGATTGTGCTCGTTTTCGCTGTGATGACTCTACCACTAGAAGTTTTATGGATGTGGTCGGAGTTTGGTGATGGCAAAACAAGTCGCGTCTACCCGGCTATTTCAGTTATGTGTCGTTTATTCACGTATGCGAATAGTTGCTTTAACCCGATTATCTTCTACAAGTTAAGCCGCGATTTTAACAGAGGGTTTTCAAACGTCTTCAGAAAGTGCGCCCCATGTCGTGCAGATAAGAGCGCAGTTAAAGAAACACAGCTGGGTGCCATAAGTGCATATGGAACGTGGGATCGCAACATAATGAGGACCCGCACTCCATCTTGGTTGACCCCTCGTGGATCTTTCCAAAGCGGACATTCCGTGAGTTTCGCAGATCAAGAAAAGGCAAGCCCTGAAATAAAAATGGAAAATCACTTAAACGTACCGGGAGCCGAATTCGAAAATCACAAGAAATCATTCTCTGTTGAAATGTTTAACAGAATTTCAATTAATAAATTGCCAGAGGGTAAATATCCAAAAGGTGACATCGCTGACTCTTTGCGTGGCTCTGTCCTGAGGGTCGCATCCACGAGTAACGAAAACGTGCTAAATAGAAACTGCAGTATATCAATCAACCTTTTGCTTTGCGAAGGGAACATCGCAATAGAGTTAGGAGACTTGGAGTCCTTAATAGTTCTTCCACAAACAGACTGTTAAAAGTAATTGCAAGTTATACTCAGCGGTTTTGCCGACGACTGTATTTAATAAGCACTTATCTTAGATAAGCAAATGATTAGATTATATAACGTTTCAGTCGTAATCAGAACATTTTGTTCACCTCTCCTGATGATCTATGACTGTAGTTTTGACTAAAAGATGCTGTAAACAGCCCTACTACATCTTAAGTGCATTTTAAGTACCATTTTCATAGTGGCAATCAAACCGTTTAACAATCGAGTAGTTTTCAAAACCAACATAGCAATCCAGCAGATGGAGGCAGATTAAATCTTTCTTACTGAAAAGTATCAATTTCAAAGCAGTTACTATTGCGGAAAATTATCTTTCGTGTCGGAAGAGCGCTTTGTAATGTAAAACTCAAATCAAGAAAGATGCTTCTGTCGTTGAGTCCTGATTGTTCACATAGCAATTTATAAACCAACAGTTAGTTAGCCAGGGAATCGCTGATGCTTTACGTTTAGTCCCTCGCGCGCCAAAAACATTTTAAAATTCTCTTTCTCTTATCACAAAAGAGCGCTAGATATATAATGGGCGCACATAGCCTGTTCAAGGCATTCAGATAGTAAAACGCGCGCGAAAAAATGACGAGGGCGCTCACTGCATACGATTTAACATGCTCCCCATCATCTAAACGCTTGTAACAGGCTAGAAAGCGGCATGAAAAAAGAAAATCCATGTACATC
The DNA here is from genome assembly GCF_958299795.1 of Porites lutea. NCBI lineage: Eukaryota > Metazoa > Cnidaria > Anthozoa > Scleractinia > Poritidae > Porites > Porites lutea. Next base: position 2,106,039 of record NC_133213.1, read on the forward strand.
AAAATTAGCGTTTTTCCTGTTGCTGTTGATCTCATTGGGTAAACTTTGCCAACTCTTTAATACCGTCCTGATTACTTTACTTATCTCTGTTTATTTCCAAGACATAATGAGCTACAGGAGGGAAAAGAACGTTCCAATAACAAAAGACAAGTTTGTCATTGTATATCACAACCTCGTCTCCAGGACGCCTTTTCCTGGCTTTGAAGGTGGGAAAAGCGCCCTGGGCACGAGATTGTCTATATCAAGTAAATCAAACTTTTAAGGCATGCCTGCCTTCCTACAATGGACTATACGGGGAAGCTCCGCCCGAAAGGGGTACCTTTTTTAGGATTTAGGTACTGATAAAAGGGAGGGATTTTCCCCGTTGAAGTATATGAAAGGGTAGGGAAAGGCCAAAAGGGGCTAAGAAAAATGCATTTTATGGCTGTGAAAAAGTCGATAAAACGTTCTGTTTTTGTGACTTTTTCATACCAGTTTAAAGACAATGCATTTTCAGGAGTTAAAAGGGATGCAAAGTTCTAAGCTAAAGGTACGTTAAAGGGGTATGATTTGGCAATAGAACGGTATACGAGTATAAGAAGGGATACTTTTCTCTAACACTCTGAGACTGGAAATGCAAACCGCTTTCTCCGTTCCGTTTACTTGCATGTTTTCCCAACAATTCAAGAAAACACGATAAAAGAATTTATATCAGAAACACCAAAACATCGGCCCCAGTGAAACCCGCAATGATCATGCTGTTTGCTTCGTGACTCGAAACCACAAAAAAAGGTTCTTGATCGAAAAAGAAAAGCATTGCTTTAAGTGTGCGGTGAGTCTACAGGAAGCTCTTGAAAACCCCCACCGTGACTATTGGCGTAACTATCGAGAACAAACTATACGAAACAAAACAAATTGCTCCAGGCTTTAGCAAGTGCGCAGCTTTCAAAAATCTAATAAAGCGGCTTGTGGTTGTTTTGTTGATTGAACTTATAATCAAATAGAATGAATTTTTATTATGTTGTTTTAAGTTCTAATGAGTCTGCAGGTGGTAAGATAAATATATGTTATAGTTAGGGAGGTAAGACAGCAAGATCACCATCATTTTGATCGCATTAAAGACATAATATAACAAATTTAGAACAAAGTTGACCAAACTTTGTGACCAGTGATTAATATCCAGCTACATGATAGATTTTAATGTCTCCAGCTCTCGGCTTGACGTTTCTATCGAAACTATTTTTGGCAGCCACAATAGACCATTTAGCCCTGTGCGTCCAGGGTCACAACCTCATTCCAAGGACTCTCTCTTTCGGGGACGAGCTGGATGGAGACCTGGGCACGGGACTTTAGAATTGTTGCTGTGTTCTCAAACGTCTACACAATTTAATGTGGAAGTTGATTTCTAAATAGATGCTTCTTGGTCCTTAATTCCAAGTTTCTATAAGTAGTAAGACTGTCTTCGCTTCAGTGATACTTCGGTTATTTCGTCCACCCTTGTTCTATTAATGATAGCAATTTCCCGTTGAACGAGATTGTTCCATCAAGTGTTGAAAGCCCGAAGCTCGAAGATGGGTGAAGAAACCAACGAATCACGTCTTTCATCGTGCGAACAATTTGGTTTAAAGCTATTATAAGCAATCAGCTAGACAGGAATAGTATGTTTGTGAGAATTTATGTCACAATAAGAAATACGTTCGAACGTCAAGCCGCCATCTTGGATAATCTGGGCACTATACTGGGGCACATTGCAACCCCCCACCCCCACCCCCCACTCGGGAAACTCAGCTTGTCCGCTCCTGTTCCTCAAATAGCCATAACCTTTCCCCATGATTTTGTTAGAGCATCACCACCTTTTTTATAGACCATTTTCATTTTTTAGGGATCAGAAAGGGCGTTCACAACGCGATTATCTTGTCCTTAGCTCTCTCTTCTCCTCTCCCTCGACCTGGAGTATTCCATTCGATACCCTGGCTATAAAGACCCTTAGCAGATAGTAGTGAAACAAAAGTACGATGTTCAGGTGGGATTATCCCGGATGAAGTGTACTGGAAAAACCACTTTTGATCACCACCCAAACTATCGGTCTCTTTTAAACTTTAATTCTCTGAAGGACCCTTTTAATTAATCCTCGTAATCGATCAATTACAGCCTCTCTTGACTTAAATATACTGAGAATAGCCAGAGTTAAATTGAATAAATTTCCCGCACATTCAGCCAGTAAACGTTTTCTCGAGAATTGCTCACATTGTATTGTGTTGTCAAGTAGTATTGCGTGATAACCGTGGGTGTACTTTGCAGAGCACACAAATATACTAAGATCCAATAACCTTATTAGATAATAGGATATAGTGGTTTTGAAGATGGGATTTGTCTAAGCCGTTTACGTTACATCGATCGAATTTAGCTGCACTGCTGAAATAGTTGTATCAGAAACACTTGGGATGGCAAAAGCACAACGACAAACCAGTGAGGGTCGACCGGATCTTTGGTAGAGCACGGATTTGTTTTCTTTATTTGCTTTTCCTACCACTCCTCCTGCCGTAAGCTGAGGATCAGTTTACTGTTTCAGAAATACTTCTCAGTGGGCTTGTTCTGCAGGTATGATCATCGCAATATGCGTGTGGTTTCAATTTGATCAGTAAATACCAAGAGACATCAATTCTCTCTTGTAAATACTCGTTACCAATTGACATTTCTAACAGCCATCAATCACTACAAGATTGAGAATATTCTCAACAATCAAGACTGATAAACAACTGCAACAACTTGAAGAGCAACTTGAGGAAAAATGAGTAGTTATTTAGTCGCCTTCATTTCCAAGGAACTCTGAGGAACTGGTTTGTTAAACCCGAAAGTTGATATAGCGGTTTTGATTGCAGGCTTCAGTTACATCTTTGAAACCTTTGCCTGAAGGGACATAATTTAAGACGGCTATCAGTTGTTGGTTCATATTCTAAGGGTCAAGGCCTCTTTGACCTAGAAGAAAGCAAAAACAAACCTTTCCGGTTTCAATTATTGCTGAAAAAGTTCGAAATATACGAAGCAAAGGCCCTCTCATTGAAATTTCCGTTCATGCATTTTAAACTACAAGTGGATAGTCGAGGATAGCGAGACTCGGTGATAAACAATGTTTAAACACGTTTTGCCAAAACTTAAACTGTATCAGTTCATCTGAGCGTTGAATAAACTGCCTTCTAGTCACAGTTATCGCTAGAAAACAGCTGTTTTTTATTGTGACCCTCGCCCATACACACGCACCAATTTCGTTTTGCTCACTGGCACAAATTTGCCAGTTTGGCGTTTTCAGCAGCTCTCATAACAAGTTTTTCTGGCAATGCAATCACTCGATTCAGGACAAAGTTTTGCGCTAGCAAATCTGAAAGGTATGGCAAGGGTTACAAGGGTCGAGATCCATTCAACCAAAATTCCGACCGGTCAGACCGGGAAAAGTGGTCCACCTCCACGAAGGTAAGTTCATGACAAGGGTAAGGTTTTCGAACACATGCGCGCCGCCTATCTCCGCAAGATTTTCATGATATTTTCAGAGGAGCTAGAGTAACGTTCCACGAAGGTAAGTTCATGACAAGGAGTAACAGTAAAATTGTAAAAATTGATCGCAAGATTCCAATGAATTATTTTAAAATCACTTCAGCAGATTAAGCGACATTTTGCATTCAACGGCAGCCCTGCGTCTCCCACTCGTCCCCCCTTGAAACTATTTTAGACCATGTAGATTTCTCTTATTACTATGCTTGTTGACTAAGTTCCATATGGAAACATTTTCGAGTTTAGAAACGCCTGCAGGGCAACATGCTTTAAAGTGTCTTCTGCTTTGTAAGGTATGTAGAGGCCTAAATAATGTTACGGTTCAGCTTGTGGAAATTGCGTCGCGTGCTTATGATACCTTCGTATGGAGTTCGTACGTTTGTATCTGCATGCAGCGTTTTCTGCTAACCCTTAGTGGCGCCCATATGCTTACACCCATACCAAAAACACGGGTCAAGTATACCACTCCTATCATGGAGATAGAGCAAGCAGATACCTTCATACCTTAACTAGATTTGTTTATATTTCGAGGCATATAATATTAACGTTATCCATCTTGCTAGCATGGGATTGTAGTTCTTTCCGCACAGATATTTTCTACACAGTGACCGCATACTTTCCACGAAACGACAACATTATCAATTCCTTTGACTTATTTGTTCCAGTAATTTTGAATTAACAATCAGTTTCTTTTAGTTCTTCGAGAAGTTTCCTTAAGTTTGAGCTGTTTATCATCCCCTCTTGAAGAGATAAATCCATAATAAAATTTTGCTCATCCATACGTTTCCCATCTGCGAAATCCGAGTCATATAAATTTGTTATTTTTCCATTCCATGTTTGGTCAGAACAAATTCGAACAGACTTCAAATTTCCGCGCGAATTAGTTTCCTCCGGCGGAGGTGAGGGACGCTGATTGTCAGAGACACTTCTACTTACTTTGCGGGCAAATTTTCGAGTTTCGCTGCTTATCTTTCTTAAAGGCTTAACCACAGTGGTGTGACCAATCCTTGCAAAGCCAGATCTGAATTCTTTGCTTTTCAGGGCGTAAATAAATGGATTTAAAACGCTGTTCGCGTAAGTACAGATCCGACCCACGGCGGAAACGTAATTAAAATAATCGCTCTTGCCTCCATTTTCAAAGTCGTTCCAAAACCAAATGACTTGATTTGGAAACATGCTGATTGCAAATACCACGACTACAATGATGAACATCTTCGCTAGGTGTATGTTCTGTTCTTTTCTTCTATGTTCCATGCTGTCTTTGCTCACGTTTGATAACTGAGATGCCTTGCTATAGCTTTGATGCCTTCTTTCGTCTATGAAGGTGAGCCTCAACAGGTTTAAGCGCAAGCTTCTATAAATGAGCAAATACGCAACGGACATTGTCATCAGAGGAAAAGCATATCCGAAAAGAAACAGTGCAACTGTATATCCTTTTCTGTAGTCCACATTCGGCCATATTTCGTCGCACGACCTTTTAGGCTCGTCCGTGTAATTCAAAACTAGAAAATAAGGTACACAGATGCCGATTGAAATAGCGTGGATTGACAACACGGCCATAAGAACATGGTAACTCGTCATACGTCTTACAAAAGGCTTTGAAAGTGTTCTGAATCTTTCTAAACTAATCACCGCGAGAGTTACTGAAGATGAAATCGAAAAAGCTGTCTGAAGTGGCCACAGAAGTTTACACATTGTCTCCCCAAATTGCCAAACGTAGTCTCTTTCTTCAAGCGCTAAATCAAACGGAATGCTCAAAGCTGGGGTGATAAAATCGCACAACGCAAGGTGCAAGATGAGAAAGTTTGGAGGAGTTCGCATGTCTCTAGCTCCTATAATCACAATAGCTACTAAGCTATTTCCAACGCAGCTTAGAACCAAAATCAAAACGTACAGCGAGATCTTCACAATTCGGAATTCCATTTCCTCCACGCTTGCACTCGTTGTTCCCTCTTGGGTGGTGCTGGTATTATTTGCTTCCATCTTAAAAACAGATTGTTTGCGCTTAATACAAAAGTAAGCAGGTTGTACCTGTTAGTTGCCCTTTTAATCTTCGTCACTCTTAATAGGATTTAATCTGCTTCCAGTACACATTCCTTGCACAAACACACCCGAAGCCGTCCGTTTTAAAGGTCGTTCGTGAGTGAATATAACAGCGTGTTACGACTTGATGGGCGGTCACGATCAATTTTCTTCTTAAAAACATCTGCGTTGCTCACGGAATCGTCCGCTTGTGGTATTTAAGGTTATCACCAGTGTAAACTGATGATATCTATTATCATTACCTGCTAATATATTAGAGCAAGCTGTTAAAATACAAGTTTAAAACTTCCTTCATCATACAGATCATAATTACTTTCGTTAACGGGTCCCGGTTGTCGTGCAAGAAATCTTTAACTAAACGGCGGTGTACATGACGTTTAATTAGAAAGAACTGTTTTCTTTCATCTCCATCAGGAATCGCAAGGCAATCTTAATCTCAATGTTGCCTTTTCGGTACCCGAATGTGCAGATGATCAGTCAAGCAAGAAACCACAAAAAGGAATCTTCTTCTGTTATTTTTCGTATCAATCCTACGTATCTACTACACTTTTGAGAGCAAGTTACTAGTGACCCACTTCCGCTAATTTCATGCTTAAACAACGGATAACTACCAGCCCATCGGCTAAAAATTCAAGTCAGAGTAAATTCTTTTGTTATAATGAAGATCATAACATGAGAATTGGAGCCCCGAAAATATCTAAAGAATCCAAGTTGTTCAAGATGTCCTTAAATGACAAATCATTGGAAATGAAACTAATTAGCATTCAATGTTCTACTTACTTTGCTCAGTCATTCCAATATGTTAGGCAGCATTAGTTTAATTCACCATACATTCACTAAAATATGAGAAAAATTAAAACCACTTTATTATTAAACATGGCAACATGATGATGGAAGGCACGAGCCACCATCTGCTTTGCAACTGGGCAGCGTATATGTGTCTGAAATAGGAAAAAATTGCGCGCTGAACTCAAGGATCCCTTCTTTCGCAACTGGGGGTTCCTTTTCCGTGGGGCGGTTTCACTGGAAGATTGTACAGTATATGTTGTGGTATAGCATAGTCCGAACTACAGTTAAGTCAGCAAAAATACATATGTACTTGAGCACGTATCTGTTCTAGTTTATATACAGGAGTCACTTCAGACAAGCAAAAAATGAGGCTTTTACCGCAAGTCAGGTGTTTGTACTGGGACAAACTTTATAATCTTTTAACTGAAGCTTACATAATTCCGTGGTTCTGATTTACGTGTATTTCCATTAAACTAATTATAGGATAAGCTGCGATTAAAAAACACTTAATTTATACGACTTAATTGTATAACCATTTAATGAGGAATTAATCAGAATGAGGACAATAGTCGGCGAGGCAAGCGTTTCATTCACGCGAGCAAAGCTCACGCTTTCGCCCTTCCTTCGTGCGGGAGCGCTTCAGCTACGCTGATGGCTACAACGAGGAAAGGAAACACTGAGCTGGAATTGATGGGAGGAGGAGAAGTGGTAGGCAGTCTATTGCTTTCTTTTCTTCACGAGCTACGTTTTCAAAAAAACTTTTATAGTTTCTAGGTAAATATACCTGAGTCACTACTAAGCCTTCCATAAGATCTCTTACTAGGTATTCAAATGACTGAAAGGCTTTGCCTATCGATACACAAACTGGCCTTTAAATAGTGACTTTTTTCTATCAATAGGTTGTTTTGAGCCTTTGGATGAGACACTGATTTCGCATTCTTCGCTTCTTTGTTTTCTATTTAAAGGTTTTGCTTTTGGTTGTTGTTGTTTTTCACTAAGCTTGCTTAGCTTGTCTCTAACTGCAACTTAATGGTTACTGATATTTTTTATCTTTTACTCGACGCAGCCCTTTGGACATGGACAGGCAATGGCGGTCAAGGCGTGGTCCATGGCCTTTTAGCGATTATCGAATTGGATGTCTTCGATTTCCGAAGATTAAGATAGATGATCTACAGGGCAGGTATTTCAATTAAGTTGTCGGAAAGCCTAGGACATGAGACCGCGAAGACGGCGTAGCAATGTGGTTAATTTCATTAGAAAAAAGAAATAAAAAAAAGCAAATTCAGCCTCAAAGCAACAACTTTCTGTCATAAAAGAACAATGGTATACGTTAGCTTCGTTTTAATACCATGGTACGTGGCACTGGGAACCGAGAAGTTTTGACCGAATAACAATTGATTTACAGTGCTACCCACCTGATCTTGCGGTCTTGTAGTGTAGCCTTGAAACCTTAACCAAAAGATAAATCAGCGTTCAAGTGTTTGGTTGTTGCTTATCGTTATCCAATTAAACAACTTCCATTTTGAATTAGACTTTTATTGGCAGTATTGATAAATAGCAGAGGTTGCACCGAAAGCCCTTGTATATTGTTCTCTAGGGGCAGTATCGACAGAACGTTCCCTTAGAGCTTGTTTGAGCTATACGCCAGCATTAAGAAATTATTTCTCTACTGATGGGCAAAATGGCCCCCTGAATTACAACATAAAGACATGGATCTATTCTTCCAAGTGCTAATAAGAAGCCATGATCGATGTTTAAATCGATTTTTTCAAATAGAACTTAAACAAGTCAGCCTCGACTTTACTTTGTTCAGTGTACGAACAACACCCTTAACTGCTAGTTTTTGTTATTTCTATCAAGACTGGGCCACTAGTTTGAATTTATACAGGAGCCTGATTTATACCATTGATACAGAAACACGTATCAGCGTTGGAACGTGAATAAGGACGCGAACCTCAGCCAGAACTAAGAATAACTTAGGCCAAAGGGGAAATGTGAAGAGACTTTGTAGCCTGCAACCAGCAGATAAGGAGCTCTGTGCATCAAGCATCACGAAATGATGATATTTGAAACATGATTTATTGTCCACTAAATTAGCGTTTCGGATTCTAAATAGAGACTAATATCGAATCGTAATCTCTTTATCAGAATTAGTGGGTAGAATTTACGATAAGTAATGCTGAGCAACATCTTCAGTAGATACATTTTTCTTATATTTCGCCTTCCTAAAATATTTTGAGATACATTTTTCTTATATTTCGCCTTCCTAAAATATTTTGGCGGGAAAGGGGCTCGACTCTACAGCAACGAAGACAAGCAACACTATCGACCTTGACTTAAATGGGTGTTAAACAAGGTACAAACATTAACCACAAAGGACTGCAAAGGACCGCAAACGAATATGCCGAAGAACGTAGGATCAATGAAGACCTGATCAGCAAAAATGAAAAGTAGACATGTTAAATTCTGCAAGCAGAATACTGCAATGCTGATCGTACAACGTGAAAATTAACTGTGCAAGACATCAGAACTCAAAACAGAGCGGGATTATAGCCATAGACAAGGCCTTGATCTTAAGAATTACGTATTTGAGTGAAGTGGTGATAGCACATTACAGATAACCCATCATGATGGTATAGGGTGCATACACAAGCAACATACAAAAGACCCTCTACCTGTGCAAGAGGTATTATGTAAATTTGATGTGCGGCGGGGTGTGTCATTTTATATCGAAAAGCCAAGAAATGGGTTTGGATACGTAGATAAAACGGTGGGCAACTATGAGGAATTGCACGCATTTTAGGCATCCTACTGATGAACAGTTGGGACACGTAGATATATTTTTTTAGCAACTACTATAATTTGCAGTCTGTCTACTTTGAATCCTTCGCGAGACAGTTGTATACAAGCCTAAGCAGTTACTACAACTGTATGTGGAATAATTCACGCAACCCTGTGTAACAGAACGTGACACTGAGCTTGAATTTAATATGTAGACTTGCACCACCAACACTGTCCACCAGTTCAATAGTCCAGGTCCCATTCCTGATTTTACTCTATATCGTGACTGAGAAGACAAGAGTAGCTCAAAGGATTATCCGGTTAATGTGACTTCTTCTAAAGGAAGCGCGCGCAGCAATAACGCACCCCCCAAGGGCCCACTTGAAAAGTCACGAACCCTCTACCCTTTCATTAAGCTATTTTTCCCCTGTCGTAAACGTTGTGTTGGAGAAAGCAGGACTCAGTGTTGAAATTTGTGTGCGTTTTTCCCGAGCCTCTTGACAATATAATCACAGTTTTTTCAATAAAACAGCTTACTGATGTAATTAATCGTTGTTTTCTCAGCATTGTTTTCTTCTATGGCTACCTGTGGTGTTTCATTATAAACTCAGTAACAATTTGACAAATGAGCTGTGTGATTTTTGAAAACGATCCTCAGATGAATGCTGGCAGTTTCTTTTTCGTTCTGGGTTGTGGAAAAAAAATTCCAGCCTCTCTTGCTACTGAAGGAACTATGGCGGCACTCGCAGCCGTGGGGAAACCCTGAATGACTTTGAATACCTTTGCCCACTGATGCGCAGACGAGAACCTGATAACTGATGAATTTTGCTGTTCTTAAGGAAAACTCGAAGTTTTATAGTCCATATCTGAATAGGGGCGGTATATGATGGAATCCCACAGCTGAAGTGTGATAAAAATAGTTTGATGGTGAAGAGCAATATCTTGCCCTTTTACCGCCAGTTGTTTTTCTCATCATTTGTTTTTTAATTTTGGCTAATCAAACGCTTCACTGCGCTAGCGTTAACGTGTCATCGATTGATGAAAATGGCAGCGAATGATACGTACTTTTCGCCCGAATCAACCAATCTGGAACGGTCAGAATTCCGAACAGCCAAGATTACTCTGTACTGTTTAATCTGGATACTAAGCTGCATTGGTAACAGCTTGGTTATAATCGTCATCATTGGAGCTCGAGACATGCGGACTCCCTCAAAGTTACTAATCTTGAACCTTGCTTTGTGTGATTTCATCCCTCCAGCTTTGGCTATTCCGTTCGATTTTGCCCTGGAGGAGAAAAATTACGTCTGGCCGTTTGGTCATGCGATGTGCAAGGTTCTGTGGCCGTTCCAAACGGCGAGTTCTACGTCGTCATCTCTTACTCTTGCAGCCGTCAGTGTGGATAGGTTCAGGACCCTAGTGACCCCATTTGCAAGGCGCACCACTTTTCGTCAAGTTCTTCTCTGCTTATTTGCTATGCACGTGTTTTCTATCGGCTTGTGTGTTCCTTATAGTATTGCCCTGGACTATGACAAATCAAAACGTTCTTGCGACGAGAATTGGTCGAATATGCACAATGGACAAGCATATACGGTGATATTGTGTCTATGCGGGTACGTTTTACCTTTAATAACCATGGCCATAGCGTACAGGCTTATTTATCGCAGCTTACGCTCAAACCTTATGGGCCTTCTATCAATGGAAACTGATCCTCAAAGACCTCGCAATGTTTGTAGATCGTCTGAAGAATCGACTTTAATAAGGGACAGTGTGGAAAATCAAAGAAAAGAACAGAACATTCGCTTGGCAAAAATGTTTACTATTGTCGTGGTGGTATTCGCTATAAGCATGTTTCCAAATCAAGTTCTTTGGATTTGGATCGACTTCGGCCATGGCAAAAGCAACGAGCTTTTCCATTACGTCTCTGTTGTGTGCCGTCTTTGCACTTACGCAAACAGTGTCTTAAACCCTTTTATCTACGCCTTAAAAAGCAAAGAGTTTAGATCCGGCTTTGCGAGGATTGGCCGAGCAAGTATGCATCCCTTGCGAAAGATAAGCTCGGAAACAAGAAAAATTGTGCGCAAAATAAGCAGGAGCATTTCAGATGCCGGTCAACGTCCCGCTGTTCTGCCTCAGCAGTCTTCTGGCGTAACTGCACCTGCTCAGAGGTGCTCAGACACTTTCACTAATGGTAAAGAAACTCTTGAACCACCTCTTAGCAATTATAACATGCATTACAAAACGTCAGAACTAATTTGTACAATTAATGACTTTTCTATCGATCTATCAATCTCAGTTACTCCCAGTTTGTACGAAAAACTCGAGGAACTTGCAGAAACGAGTTGCTGAGTATAACGCCGTGTAGATAGACCTGACATACATATGCAATTTTGAAAACGTACATGGTGATTGGGAAAATCAGTTAAGCGGAGCCCAATTTGAAACTGACTGCACTAAGTAATGATGACTTTAAGGAAACTATAAGGCAGTCAATAACTTTTTGTCGCAAACGAAATTTTCCTCCTGTATACCGATCCAAAACAAAACAAAAAAACCCATCCGTTATTAGCGGCGGTATAATTCCGTCTGCACATGAAGAAGGATAAGGTTATGGTCGCCACCTATGGCAGCTGTGTTATGTCTTCAGTATACAAGTGTTAGAGTTCCTCATGAACTGATTCACATGTGTCCACGAATTGATTTATAGACCTCTAATGTCCATTTTTTTTAGATCATGACCTGTAGTTTACCTTTAGTTACTTGTTTATTATCATAAGACTGCCTATTTATATATCGTCACTGAGGTTTTTAAGTCTCCCGCTAATGATTTACATCTGTAGCATACATTATCCTTTGATGCTTATCGATTGAAGCCTACATTATTTGCACCGTATAAAACAAACATTTCCATTTGATCTTTAATTATTCATGTTTTCTTTTTCATGAAGTAACTGGGAAAGAAAAAATGTTTACAAAGAGGTGTTTTAGTTTTACTTCATCTTACCTCACCCGGCCAATCTTTTCCGACATAGTAGCACCGCATAAAAAATTCTGCCCCAATGCAACCAACTGACATCCTACTTCAGAACAGGCACTACACAGTCGGTCTCTTTCTAAAACTAACATTGCCCGGACTGGCTCTAAGTGTTCGCGTCTTGGGCAGTTAGCCACTCAGCCTTATAAAGGGTCAAAGCCGGGGAGAAGGAATGGGCAGTGTCAGGCAAGGTTTAATTGGGGGGGTATTTTCTAAGAGGGAAAATGACGCAGGTTAATGACAGGTCATTGAAGTTAAAGGATCTTTTCAGCGTAATGGTGGGCTGTAATAAAAGTACGTACATGATAAACTTTTGAGTTTGGAAAGGCCACCAGCGCCTACATCTGTCTGTATGACTTGGCGTGGTCAGAAACAGGGCCTCTCATGATCTTTGCTGTGTTCGAAGAGGAACACCTTCGCCTAGGAAACTCTCACAGTACAGGGATCCCACTCAAAATGGTAAAAAGTTACGGCAGTGATTGATTCATTACGTGAACAGTTCCAAGACACTTAAAATTATAATGAATTGGAATGAGCTCCTCAAAAAAATTAATCCCCTCCACGCAATCAAACCACAAGTCACGTTATGCTTGCTAGGTGTTTGGCGTATTTGTCAAAGTCAGGTGCTCCTGCGCTTTGATGTTCGAGAAAACTAGATTTTAATTTTTTTTTGCGTTATAGCGCTATAAGGCGCATTCGATTGATCGCATTCCGGAATAAAAAGACCCCAAATTTTTAATTTGTTTCAAATCTTATGTAACTTGCTTTTTGGGCCACTTAAAGCGGATTTCTAGATTAGATATTTGCAATGCACCAAACGCCGATCATATGAGTGATTTTTAGAGTTTATTCCAATATTCTATTCTTATTCCGGAATGCGATCAAATAGTACACGCCCTATAATTTTCTCTACGAAAAACTGCCAATGGAATCCCGTCATCTATTAAGTAATCTATACCATCGGGGGCGGAATTCTTTCATCTTGCGGTGGCGTTAACCTGATGATTTTGCAATCAAAAGATATACTCATTACTTGATTGCTAAATAAACAAAAAGGGTAAACGTTTACCCCACTGTGCTAACTGCAAAGGTCAAGAACATTAAGCTTGGCAGCCTACAGTACCATTAAGCAAGAAAAACCGTTCGTTGAGAGACGGATGCTTCCTGTGTTGCTGTCAATGTCGAGTTTTTCTAAAATGTAAACTTTAGGAACGCTTTTTAAGATCCGGGGGGTATACTCTCTACAATGGGATCTACCAGAAGACTCCGCCCGAAATCGGAAGAGGTACCTTCTTCATGCTTCAGTTATATGAAAGGGCTGGGATCTCATTTGTTGAAGCATACGAAAGAGTAGGGAACTCTTTGATTTCGGTCTGTTAAATGACCCAAAAAGGGCTACAGCAGAACCTTATGGCTGTAAAAGACGGGAGAAAATTTTTTTAGTTTAGCGGATTTTTTCATATTTGAAAGAAAGCTCATTTACAGCAGTTAAAAGGGATGCAATGTTCTAAACCAAGTATATGAAAGGGGTACCGTTTGTCAATGAAACGTATACGAAAGGAATACCTTTTTGTCAAAAATGGTACACAATATTATGATGGTATATAAAAGAATAAAGGGTTTGACCTCACCGCGGAGCCTCCCCGTATTAAACTTTGCTGTGTAGCCCCCGGGTTTATCAGATATTTGTTTTCAAAAGTTATTAAAAGCATTGTTTATTTATTATTATATGAAATCACTGTCCATGTTATGTTTCACAATAGAAACCGCAGGTTCTGCGTTCGTTAATAATGATGCCATTGGGCAGGGAGTTCAATGGCATTCAACGAAGGAAGAGCTCTCGGAGATCAGATAGGATTTAGATGATCTTGATAGCGCGAGGCGAATCTGACTTATCATATTTTAACTACCAGTCATTGAATTCAGTGTTGTCGACTTCAGTTTCATTGCGAAAGCTGGGAGATATATGTAACTGGCGTTGCTTTATGAAACAGCGCCGTCGAAAAAAATTGTGAGTGACTAACCAGGCCATTGTTTGAACAGATAAGAAATGTGGACATTTACATCGTCGTTTTACTGCGGGCGTCAGTAGGCAGCTCACGACTGCTTTTCAAATTAAACACGGCTGGGATAGATATAGTTACCACACAGCAAGAGCAGTCGGGGAGCAGTACTGAATGATGCCGAATAATGGCTCTTACCAAGAAGAAAAAGCGAGTTTGGAAAATATGGAGTTCAGAATCTCAAAGATAATATTATACCTCCTTATCTTGGTCCTTAGTTGTGTTGGAAACATTTTAGTCGCCGTTGTTATTATAAGAGCAAGAAATTTGCGGACTTCATCTAATCTACTGATCCTGAATTTAGCGGCATGTGACTTCCTCACACCAATTATAAGTATACCATTTGATTTAGCTCTCGAAGAACTCAGAAACATTTGGCCGTTTGGAAGAACAGTATGCAAACTTCTGTGGCCCTTACAAACAGTATTCTCGACTTCATCGAGCCTTATTCTTGCAGCTATCAGCTTGGACAGATACAGAACCCTTGTGAAACCTTTCCTCCCTCAGTCTTCCTTGGGAACTAATGTTTTGCTCGTATTAACAGTTCACGCTTTTTCAATATGCTTATGCATTCCTTATTTTATCGCTCTAGAGTACAATCCAGCGAAAAAATCCTGCAATGAAAGCTGGCCAGCTGTACGTTACAGACAAGTTTATACCGTTTTCCTTTTTTTGTGTCAGTATGCATTGCCACTGATCACAATGTCTATAGCATATGTGCTTATTCATAGGAGTTTACGTTCCAATCTGGCTAGACTCTTCTCTATGAATTCTAGGAGATGTCAAAAGTCTAGAAGACGGACGCATTTGAGCAAGGATAGCGTGGAATTTAAAAGAAAAGAGCAGAACATTCGCTTGGCAAAGATGTTTGTTATCGTCGTGGTAGTCTTCGCAATAAGCATGTTTCCGAATCAAGTTTTGTGGTTCTGGCATGACTTTGGTAAGGGAGGGGAGAGTACATATTTCCACTACATCTCTGTAGTTTGTCGGCTTTGCACTTATGCCAACAGCGTCCTAAATCCGTTTATATATGCGTTAAAAAGCCGAGAATTCAGATCTGGATTTGCGAAGATTGGTCATTCTACTGTAGTGAAACCGCTGAGAAAAATAAGCGCCGAGACTAGAAGATTTGTGCGCAAGGTGAGCGCTAACGTTAATGTCTTGGATAATCAACGATCCCTGGTTCATACGACATCGCTCGCTACTGAAGACATATCTCCCATGTCTGGCGATTACTCGGAAACATTCAAACTCAGTTGGCAATCGGCGGAAAGGATCAGAGATACAGACAGTAGAGAGATAACGCTTGAATTTGAGCGTCAAAAACCTTTTAATTACGTTCCACGTCGGAAATTTTCATGTTATGAAATAGGTGACTTTAAGGGCTTGCACGTAAAATCCAATAAAGGATCTACTCCCTGTCAGAGCGATACTTGTCTTCTTATGGACTCTGAGGCACCAAAAGGTAGGGAAGCCGTTATCAATCTACATACGTCATGTACAAACCTTGAAAAGGTGAAACCTTTTAACGATATATCATTTCCAGAGTTAAAGGCCATTTTGAGAGACAGGTCGTCTTGGTTTATTAAAGAACTTCGAGAAACTGACTGCTGACTACAAATGAAATTGAGTTTCAGAACAAGGGCCATTGGCTCGATCTGTTTAAAAAAGTTTAAATAAATGAAAGCGAACAGTTGATGTCATTAGTTTCTGCAGGTTGCTTCTGTAATTTAATTTTTTTAAAATATATAAAATTATATTTTTGTTGAGTAGCAAGCTTTGGTTTTAATTTTATGCTGTATAAGTGTGGAAAAGGCAAGCTTTATTCATTTCCCGGTCTAAGCTTGGCACAGTAATTAAAAACTTAAATTGTTCTGTAGCCGTTTTTCAGTGAGAATATGTTCCTTTAAGTATTCACCCCTCCCCCTTAATGATCAGCTCTTTTAAAAGCCAGAAGTTTCAACCTTCCGAAAAGTCTGCAACCTTCCGGAATTGTGGCATTGTTATTTCGGATAACAACACCCTTCAGAAAAACCTCTTTCCTGGTAATTGATGCCATTAGCAAACCCAACATGTAACCCCTTCAGAAAACTGATGGTTGGGAGGGGAGGATCTGGAATTAGATAAGGCCCTATTAACGTGAAATTTGTTTCTGGTCAAAAAATAAGCGAGTTTGTCGACTTATTTTTCATCGGTTTAGAGCTTCTCAGAACTTCTTATGGGTGGGACCAACTCAGAAAAAACAATGCATTTTTTTAAACAAATTTGGCAAACTGATCTGTTAATGTTTTCGAAACATTTCCGCTCGTTCCGGTTAAATCTCTGAATGGGTCGTGCCATTTAAGCTAATGTATACTTTTTGTGATTAAATCTTTGACATAAAAACAAACATGAAATGGAAGCCTGCTCATTTTGTCATAAATCCACCTTCGCACTCTGTAGGCGGGTTCTGGCCGCGGTCAACGGGGATGTTGATGTTTGATGACCAACCGAACTTATGGTGAAAAACAAACCACGCGGCATAAAATCATAAAAATTGATTGGGTGAGAACATTTTTAATACTCACATAAACTTGCTTAAACGGAAGAAACGCCGACCGACAAAAACAAATTAAAGTTCACAAGTTCTTTTTGACAGTGAGACACTGTTATTCATGACCAGCGCAAGCGACTCTATCACCACCACCCTATGCACTGAGTTTGAATGATTGTGACGTTTAGTGTAGTGACAATTTTATCTAAATCTTCCAAACTTAAAAAAAAAAAATGAACAAACAAACAAAAAACAAAACAACACAGAGAAGCAAACAATAATAAAAAAACTCTACAGACTTAGCTTTAAATAAAGTATTAAAAACATATCTGCGGTGTGACCACTCAAATGTTCGTTTTTTCCCCCTTATATTCAAAACGGGTTTCTTACATTACGTTGAGTCTGTCAATAAAACCCTATGACAATTCATTCAAACGACCGTCCATTTTGCTGTACAAGGTTTAAGCTGGAACATTCATGCTGCGAGAAAGCTGTGTTTGATACAAACCTATTTTAACATTTCGTACTTGTTCTTCCGCGGGAAATTCCAAGGTGAACTGGCGCTCGTGACAAAAATACCTTTTCAGCTGTGCCTCTACGGGATTTAATGACGAGTCAGAGGAAGACATCACATGAAATAAGCTACTTAAAAGACGGGGATAAGCCCAGTCATATAGCCGATATACAAATTTCAGAGACGTGAAAAAATTTAAATGACTAAGTAATCATAAGTTGAAACGGCTTAAAATCGGACAAATAATTAAAATTTTTCTGGCTTCTTAAGAGCGCAAACGCATCTGAAGTAGCAATATTACTTTTATTAGTTGACCACAAACGACTTATAACGTAGTTTTCGGTATAGAAAGTATTTGTCATGGTTTCCTGCTGAAAATGGCTACATTGAAGACGTAATGCGCTTTGAACTTCTTCTTTTGCATGCCTTCCCAAAACAATCATTTTATTTCGTTGCAGCGATTGCCTTCCTCGTAGCCTAGATGGAAAAATAAAACAAGTCGTTCGCTCGCAAAACCTGACTTGTCAACTTTGTTGATCCATGAATTGGAGCTATAAAGAGCAGGAAATTAATTTAAGTAGCCGTCTTCAGGGGTATACAGCTGTAGCTGCCTTAAAGCTCTTAACAAAACTTTGGTTCAAAGTGAGCTTATGTAAGGGAATTTTAACAGGGTGTGAAGTTGCACCTACTATACAAGAACCAATGTCTCTCGAGGTAAAGGGCATGCATAATTGGCGCGTAGTTCACTAAGAAAATCTGTCGCTGAACGCGATTATGTTTTTTTTCCTAGTTGATACGTCTAAGCCGTCCCCTCTGTTTACTGTGATTACCTGCTGGAGTCATATAGGTTAAAAACTCGTAATTTTGGAGTATTCGCTCTCAAATAATATCTAGTAAACAGTTTTCTCCTTGTTTGATTTCTTTTTATGGAATTGGTCCCCATTATACAAATACTAAGTAGCAAGGTAGTTAAGTGGCTCCTAAAATGCCCTCTGTACAATTTCGGCGTAAAAGGCAAAAAAGGGCTGGCTACCACCCTGATCTTCATGCGCAAAGGGCAGGCGCGTGTGTTTATAATACGGATGATCCGTATAAATTCGAGCTCAGCTCGACAGACACTGCCGAATTTAAAAGTGTTCGAAAAATCAAGTTTTCGCACCGAATGGGGTTTCAAACTCCTCGAGCTCCGTGTGCTAACGTCGAGTTATAGTTCCTCGGGCAGTACCGCAACGATTACCTCAAACGTTTTCAGAGTCAAACGTTGTTCTTTTTTCAAAAACAACAACAACAACAAAAAAAAAAACAAGAACAAGAAGCACAACACGAAACGAAACAAAACAAAACAAATGAAATGATACATTGCGAAAAAGTAATGCAGAGAATCATTTTAATTTACCCATCACATCCAGAGGCTAAAAAGAAAAGAGTACCAGGCATTTCATTCCGTCTCTCGTGTAAAGAATCGTCCCGTTCGACGCTCGCCAAAACATGAAGATGGTGATGGATGATGATGAAAAAGAGATAATTACCATTTTGTTACCTTGAAAAAGTACCCAATTTAGTCTATGTTCTGCCATTTGATTATCCATCGTCAACTGCGTGCAGCACTTCGCACATCATTGTACCCCGTTTTATAAGATATGTGGGTTTAATCCAAATTCCTTCTGGAAGACATGAGGTAACATCGTTACAATGAAGTTGCTGTTCTTGTTGAACGAAAACTAGCTAAAACTGAAAATGAAAACAAAGTTCCTTCAAAGAAAAAAAAACCTGTTTAACGAAGTCTTCAACATCATGATCATAAATGTTTGTAGAGTTACTTGAAGCATCAATTCGTGATCTGAATACGTCGTACTTAAACTAAGACTATCAGATTAACTTTTTAGGCTAGACTCTTGTGTTCTTCGTTCTTACACAAAATAACCTTCTTAAATCGCTGTTGCATATGTCCTTAGAAAAAATGGTGTTAATTATCTTTCGAGGAAATATTTTTGTCCGCGGCCCCCTTGGAAACGTTGCTGTAGTTCTATCAGACTTAAACTAGGGGTTTGTATGTCTTCACAGAATACAGGTATATCTGTATATATCAACCATAACAACTTGTTTACAAAAACTTCTCAAGAGAACTCTGCTTTATCATATAATGCAGTTATGATTAAGTTTCATAAATGTCTGTCTGTCAAAACTCTAAGCCGAAAAGCAAGAGGCACCTTTGACCGTCTTCTGTGGACGTTATCAAAAAGTATTTGTGAAACAGTGAAAAACGATAACTGTTCTTTTTTACAATTTTAAAGATAACAGTTTTTGCGATTTAGAAGATTGATTTTTCTTTGCGATAGTATGCGATCGCCCTAAACATCACGCGATCACGCGACCACTGGAAATTTAAGTGGGAAAGAATCTTTGTACAAATAGACTATAAGCAGCTTTGTGCCAAGAGCTCTGAAAGAGAACCCAACTTAAAACAGTAAAGTGTAATTATTTTGCATGTTAAGCTTCTTAACTTTTATGGGCAAAATTCGCATTAAAACTTCTAAAATCCGTCGTCAATATCAACAGGTCATTTTTCCACTCTGTCTGTATACATGTCAACGGTAATATTAATCTTTTCGGTTGCTTTGTTCTTCATAAATTTAACCTCATTGCTACTCTTACTTGCTTTGTTTTCAGTCATTTCTTGGCTCGGGTCATCTGGCCGTCGCTTCATAGACAAGTCTTTTTGCTCCTTACCGTAACTGACTCCGTAACATGAAAATTTTCGACGACGGGGAGCCAAAATCGACCCGTCATCATTGCCCTTCGTTTTGTCAGACACTTCCGCTTGGCAACTGAATTGAAATGCTCCAGCGTTTTCATTCTCACTGGATTTAAATAAGCCAGCTGAAGATTTCCTCTGAACAGACATGGGTATTTGACTATCCGGAGAGACAGTACCACTAAATTTGCGCACATATTTTCTAGTTTCGTTGCTCAATTTTCTGAGCGGCTGCGTCACATTAGTCCGGTCATTCTTTTCCTCAAGCTGTCTCGGCTTTATATCACCGCACTCTTCTGCATGTGAATTGTGCTGGAATTCTCCAAAGTTTTCATTGAAAGCGATTGCGGCAGCTGAAGATTTCATCTCAACTGGAATAGGGCGTTGTCTTTCCAAAACATTTCCACTTAATTTTCGCACAAATTTTCTGCCATCGGTGCTGATTTTCCTCAGTGGCTTCATTACCGTTGCGCGGCCAATCTTTGCAAACCCAGATCTAAACTCTTTGCTCTTTAAGGCGTAAATAAACGGGTTCAAAACACTGTTTGCGTAGGTGCAAAGACGACATACAACAGATATGTAATGAAAAAGATGATGGTCTCGACCATTTCCAAAGTCGATCCAAAACCAAAGAACTTGATTTGGAAACATGCTGATTGCAAACACCACGACAACAATAACAAACATTTTTGCCAAACGAATGTTCTGTTCCCTTCGTCGAAAATCCCTGCTATCTGTGCTTCTAGTCGATTCTCTGCTAAAAGCGCGTCTTCCACGTTCGGCATCCATAGAAAACAGCCTAACCAGATTGGAACGTAAGTTGATGTAAACAAGTATGTACACTGTAGACATGGTTAGCAAAGGTAGAGCATACTGACACAAAAATAGAAATATGGTGTAAGCATGTTTGTAGTCTTCACCTGGCCAGCTCTCGTGGCACGATCTCTCAGAGGCACTGTATTTCAAAACGATAAAATAAGGGATGGATATAAAGATAGAAACGGCGTTAATTGACAGCACACAAACAACCAATTTGCCCATGGAGATGTACCAGCCTAAGGGTTTTACAAGAGTCCTGAATCTGTCCAAACTGATTGCCGCCAGAATAAGACTGGAAGACGTCGAAGAGGCCGTTTGCAAAGGCCAAAGAGCTTTACACATTGCCTTTCCAAAGGGCCAAGTGTAGTTTTGTTCCTCATAAGCCATATCAAACGGAATACTGAGAACTGGAGTCAAGAAATCACATACAGCAAGACTCAGGATTAGCACGTTTGACGATGTCCGCATTCCTCTAGCTTTGATAATAACAACTGCAACTAAACTGTTCCCGATACAGCTTAGAAATAAAATTAACACGTACAATGTCATTCTTATGATTCTAAACTCCGTTGTCTCCAAGCTCATTGTTGTTTCGTCTTGAATTGTAGAGTTGTTGACAACCATTTTTGTGTGATATCTACTAAGCACGAATCACGGACTTTTCCCAAGCCGTTTGATCAAAGTCTGTCTAAAGTGACCTTGCCACCCTATAAATTCAACACTGGGTTTGCGGATCAATTTTCTTGGCTAATTAACTTAAACTCTTGATAGGATGTATTTTATTTCCGGAATCCCGCCATTAAAAAAGCAAAATTTGTAAAATAATTATAGCAATTTTAAAGGTGTGTGAAGCACCAAGTCATAGAAAAATTTTGGACTCGCTGTAACGGATACAACAACACTAAGAAAGCATGGCTTGGGAAACAAGCCGCCTCTCAGATCATTCTGTTCCTCCGCCACTGTCACGTTCCGCGAGACGAGACAGACGTCAGCGTAGGTTTGCCTCAAAAATTCCCTTCTTCGCCGGATTGGCGGATATTCATGACATCCCGTCAAACCTGTGCTGCAATTTTCCAGATTTATCCTATTCAGACATGAAAGAGGGCCAGTCCCCGCAAGGTTTTACAAGAGGATTCGGGATTTGCCTTATTTGATCGAAGGCCAGGATTCGGGATTTTAAAACAAAATGTTAAACGGATTCAATTCTGGATTCGCTCCATGTAAAGGAATCCAAGACAGTCTTAGATGCTGGATTCCACGTCACGGATTTACTGGATTGATTAGCTTTGCAGCATATTCGTGGAATACAATTTTACGCCCGGTTCCTCGAAAGATGATTAAGTTTAAAATAAATTTTGATTCTGTCGAATTACAGAAAAAGTATGGGAGAATCAAGGTTTTATAAAAATTGATCACGGACTTCTTTGCACTCCAGATTTAGTGTATTGTTTCTTTGAACTCGTAAATTACTCTTTTCAAACAGAAAGCATCAAATATATGAATTCAGGAAAAATTAGCTGGCTTTGAATTCTAATACAAATCTTCTAATTTCCCGCCATCTTGCCCTGATTACCCATGATGCAACTATGAGCGTGAACTCCTTTATGTTGACAACATGGCCAATTAAAGTGCCTGTAATTGACGTTTCTGGTAAAATGAAAAATTTCTCGTGTCTCAGATGCGAACAAGGTTACAAAAACAAAAAATTGGTGATTACAAATTTTTCTCTTGTTTTGCAAACTCCAAACTCTATTTCTTGTGGTAGTGCGAACAGGGCGTTAGGCGTCTGACTCAGACACTTCTCAAAGGTTCTTGCGAATGCGCGCGCGGGCGCAAGAGACTGCTCGCACTTAACAGTCAACTATTGCATAAATCAACCACTGCACTCCAAGTAGCGCATTTCATAATTAACAATCAAAGATTGGTTATGTCTCTTTCGAAAAAGAAAGTTGAGTATGGCCATTTTTCTCCGCAGTGTGGGTCTTATGTCAAATAAATGATGGGGTCAGTTTGGGGGAACTGTGCTGCAGAGCAGCAACAGTGGGGGATGAGAAACACATTTGGTTTTTTCAATTAATTTGATAAGGTCACTATGCATGGCTGTAAAAAAAAACTTCAAAAGCTAACATGAGATTTCAGGCGCAAGCCTTTCTCAAGAGAGAATGGACTCAAACTTTGTGTTCAACTTTGACTGGAACACTGACACCTCCCATTTTTTAGATCAAACGACTCTTGGTAGTACAAATTTCTTCTAAAAAGCGTTCACCCAAGCAAGCATAGAAAAGAAAACTTTATAAGACAATGGCATTCCTTTTTTAAGCCAGCATGGAGTCTTATGTCAAACGGCGCGGTTAATAGCGTGGAAAACGAAAATTACATTCCTTAATTTAAAATAATGTATTGAAAGTCAATATATATATAAAATTACTGTGCACAGCTTACTGGGCTTTAGAGGACCTTTTCTGAGAAATTCCGATTTTGGTGAATACTATGTTCTAAGGTTTCTTGCATATTGGTTAACAGTCGGTCTCGGGCGAACTGTTGAAGGCTGCTTCCAAATGTTCATAGGAAAGTGTGTAAGGTAAAATTGCCAAATTCTCGTCAGGAATCGCTGAAACATGCGCGTAATCGAAATCCCGTCTTTTTACCTGCAAATTGTTTTCTGGAGTTAAGCTCTTAAATGTTCCTGCAGATCGATGCAAATCAAAGCCCCTGGATTGAGATTCGATCGCAGTATATGAGGATATTAAGGGTTGGTTTGCGCCATAAGGTAAACTGGTCTGTTGTTGATGACCATCGGGATATGGGTTGTATTCTTTGAGCTTCATTGCATGACATTCGCCGTCTGACAGTAGCATCGATGCAGTTTTGGTACAGCTATTACTTTGTTTTCTGAACTCCTTTTTGGTTTCTTTTGCCTTGGATGATGTATCGAAACAGATCAAGATACTCTTAAAAATCACCTTAAATCCCTCTCGAAAATCTTTACTGAGGACACCTAGAATAACAGGATTAACTACACAGTTAGTGTAGGTAAACAACCAGCACACGATGGAAATTTTCCGAAAAGTCGACGTTTTGTTTCTGCCACCAAAGTCCGCCCATAGCCAAACAACTTGATTAGGAAACATGAAAATTGCAAACACAATTACTATAATGATAAACATTTTCATGGCTTTTGCATTTGGACTACTCCATATGCTTGGTATATGACTGATTCTTCTTGCAATGGTTCCTGTTTTAGAGATCTTGCATGAATGTTTGCATTGAGGCTTTTTCGAAGTCACTTCTTGCTGATGAGCCTTTTCTTTGATTGAACTGCCACGCACTCTTGCTGAGGCGTTGTAGAGGGCACGAATTGCAAGCCCGTACACAATACCCATAAATGTTAAAGGGAGAACGTATTGTGAGAGACACAGGAAGAGGCTGTAAGCTTGTCTGTAAGTGAAACCGGGCCAAAGTTCTGTGCAAGAACCTCCTTGGAGAGTCAGGACATATACATAAGGGCTCACGGCCACGAAAGAAAAAACATGAACGATACAAATCATCAAGCCAACTTGTTTCCTCGATAAGCGTGTCTTAAATGGATGCATAATGAGTCGATAACGGTCCAAGGAAATCGCCGCGAGCGTAAGCGAAGAGGCACCATTAAAGTATGTCTGTGTTGGCCACAATAGTTTGCACATGACGTGGCCATACAGCCATACGTAATTGTTCTCCTCAAGGACAAAATCAAACACAATACTTATCAGCGGTGTTAACAGATCACAAATGGCCAAGTTGAGGATTAGAAAGTGTGAAGCCGTGCGCATTTTCCTAATGATAATAGCCGCAACCATTCCGTTGCCTAAGGTACTGGCAGATAAGATGGCAAAATAGAAAAATATTTTTGTGGTTCTAAAATCGCCCAATGCTTCGTCTTGAACAATTCCTTCCAACGCAAAACTTTCATTACTGACTCCAATAACAGTACCGTTTCTCTTCGTCATGCTTTTAATAGCACTTTCAGCAAAGCCGTGAGGGATCACGTTCAGCGCATTTCACACTGAGAGAAGCCCGCAACTGGCTGATTTGGTGAGCCCATACTAATTACAATTGCAGTCAGCGATTCGTCGCTGGATCTTTTCTTTACACTCTCTTTTGGACGAAACCTCCTATTGATATATAACCGGTTTGGCATCTAATTAAACGTACCTGTCGCGTGGTCTCATTGTTATTCTAACCCCCCAAGAGTGAACAAGAATAAGGGATCATCCAATGCAGATTTGCGCAAAATTTGTCTAACAGTTTAATTAGATATCCCGTATTAAATGAGGTTTGGTTAGCATGGATAGAAATAATAATAACAATAACAATAATACAACATTATTATTATAATAAAGAAATTTATTTGTAAATTTACGCATAAACTCCACAGTTCTTTCTTGAAATGTCATCTCGTAATGTAAACAAATTAGTGGTCAATATTGCTTTCTAATCCTTTTAGTGCCATATTAATTTACTCTATAAAAACAGTTCACTCAAACAGGATGTTAGAGATTATTGGCAGCTAACTAGCTGACGATTTTTTTGCAGCAACCGGACCTCCCAACCCAGTTTTCAAAGACTTCGCGATTAAACTTCCTGGTCTAAAGCCTGGTACTAATATAGACTGTCAGGCTAACAATATTTTACTTCCTCAAAAGTATTCCTTACATCTAAGAGATTGCTTTCCGCTTTCTGTAAGTTACGCAACAAAATAAAGGGGAATGAATTTGCCATAGATGCATTGTTAGCAATATTTTTCAAAAGCGGTATGGGATTACCCACTTAATACTAATCTGAAGAAAAGCAAACAGATTAGAGCATCTGCCCAACTACCCATTGCACGCAATACTACTTCCAAAGCTCTATATCAATATTCAACTTGACTGATCAGTTCTGGGTTCAATTGCGGCAGTTACATCTTAGCTTTATGATATTCCGCCATTGTCGCGATTTATCCTTCTCTAATCGCCTATCACCTTTGTCCCACTCGAGCGCAAAATCGTGTGTTTGTGAGAGGAATACGAAGGGAGGGCCCCGACGTGGGGGGGGGGGGAGGGGTCGGGGGAGGCGGAGGTGGAGAATATTGGCATTGGCCGAGCCCTTCGTAGTACAGTAGGACCCGATTTTTCAAGCCTTTTTTGGAAGTGCGAACTAGTTCGAATTATCGAGGAAATCGAAAGTTCGGGGGTAAAATTACAGTGTTGGTTGGTAAAGGGAAGTTAGTTTAGGTTTCGAATTATTCGGAGTGTCGAAAAACTTGAGTATTCGAGAAATCGGGATTCTTCTGTATTTTAATTTTGATCCAAGAAGATGCTTTGTACCGTTCATTTTCAGCAATTTCATAACGCTTAACCCGTCAAGTCCCAATGGTATAGTAAAAACATCAATGTTCTCACAACGATATCACTACATAATCAAGAGAAAAGCTTATGGGAGTTAATAAAATCATCACCCAGGGGAAAAAGCTTTGACAATTGATCTTTTATCAAATTCTCTCAACTAATTTTTTTTAAGGTAATGCATGGAAATCAGTTTGGAGAATTTGTGAGTGGATATTAGGGCTAAAATAGTTAATGAAATCACTGGTCACAAGCAGGACCACATCTCATAATATTTTATTGACCAGCCGAGGGGAAACTGGGAAGAAGACCACGTCTCTCCAGTTCCCTTCTGGGCCTTTTCCTTCTGTCCAGTCCAGCCGAGCGTCGACTCGGCTCGACTGAGTGAAGAAGATCTGCTGGCAGTCAAATATTTAGTGTAACAAGCTGCTATTTAGCGGACACCTTCCGCTTAATACAGGATTTACTGTATGACGACGCAATATTCTCTAATACCCAAGCACAGGGAATAGAAAACCCCGACACCGGTTCAGCTTCAGTCATTTAACGGACGACACACGTGAAAGAAAAGAATTACTTTTTCAAGAGACTTTGAAATTCACAGCTGTTATCTTTGATATCAATGCAACGATTCCGCAGAGACATATGACCATTAAAATAGGACATTTTATTTCTCTGCATGCTTATAGCCTAAGATAATTACAGTATTGCCGACTGAAGATTGCAGGGTTATTGTAATCGTTGTCTGAAAATGGAAAGGCCTCGGGCAACAAATCCTTGCCAATTATTTTCAGAATGAGGAAACTCTTTTTACCAGATCTACAACTGGGAAGGCTCTATAACAAGTACGCTAAAGGACTAAATCCCTTCTATCATTCCCGTATCTGTTCAAATCTCAAAGATTTTGAAAATGCGGAAGTAAAGAATGAACAAGTAAAATACAGTTCACAAAAACGATTGATCCTAAATTCCCCTCTCTGGCATGCTGGATCATACCCTAACTGGGTACTAATCATAGTTAGCTTCTCAAATCTCCAGGAAACTACAATCATCGTAAAAGTGTTGGGAAGACTGTTACTATTTAGTACCTCTTTTTTTCCTCCTTCTCCACGCCCCTGGCCCAATATTGAACAAAGCTAGTTAAAGTGTTAGTGCTCGAAACTGTTTGGGGGGATGGGGGTATTATGAAAAAGGGAAAACCATCCTTTTTGAACATTAAAATGAAAACCTGTCCGGGGTTGTAGTTGTATCAGGGTAAAGTGAACTTAACTACTGAGACCGCAATGTTTGCACACGCATTTCTTCAAGGTGAGGATAACGACAAGCACCTCCAAATGGAAGCTTGGTCATAGTTTTTCGAAATTTCATTAAGACGCCTTTTAAAGGCTATTTATAAAAGGTAAACCTGTGGTTGCTTGACCTCTGGTTTCTTCCTCTTTCTTCCTTCCGTGTTCAAGGCAGCTCCTTTCAACTCTGAGGTTAGTTTAGCCACTAAATGCGCGTTTGAACCACTTCTTAGCTTGTGGCGACGGAAGCAGAACAATCTCCTCAGAACCCGTTTGAAGCCTCTCCTGAAATCGCGGCTGAACGCTACGTAGATAACAGGATTACACACGCTGTTCGAGTAGGTAAAAAGCCAACAAATAACAATAGCCTGTGAAAACCATTTGATCTCTCCTGCACTGGAACTAAAATCCGCCCATAACCATAGAGCTTGATTAGGGAACATGCAAATAATAAAAACCACCACTACCACGATGAACATTTTGGTCGCCTGTTTGTTTGCTTCGTTCGTTCCTCGTCTCACAGTCGATGATAACTTTCGTACTAGACGAACAGTAGACGAAACCTTTCTCAAAGGTTCTGGAGAAGTCGCCTCCTTCACCATTTGGCTGTTATTGACGGCTGCCTTTTCTTTCTGCGTTTTACCAGACCTCGTTTTATCTGTACTCGTGTACAGATTTTTTAGAGCCAAAGCGTACATCACCATCATGAAAAACAGAGGAAGAAAATATCGTACCATGCAAAGGGCCAATGTGTAATATTTCTTGTAAAAGATGTCAGGCCACTTTTCGTGGCACTTGTGACAATCTACATCTAGCATATACGAATACGGCGTGACCATTAGCAGAGAAAATGTATAGATTCCCGCAATGATGAATTTGATTTTAACCATTGTAAGTCGAGACTTGAACGGGTGCATTATCGTACGATAACGATCCAAGGAGATCGCCGCCAATGTCAAAGCAGCTGAAGTGGAAGTCATGGACGTTAAGGGCCAAAGAATTTTGCATGTTGCTGTACCAAACGTCCAGACGTAATTATACTCTTGAAGAATAAAGTCAAAGGGAAGGCTGACCACAGGTGTCATGAAATCACACACAGCGAGGTTCAGAATTAAAATGTTCGACGGTGTTCGCATACGAACGTTGCTTGCAATGATGTAAATGACGAGACTGTTCCCGAAAGAACTGCCCAACAAAATAATGCAGTCACAGACAATTTTCAATAATCTGAAGTCCTCCGACAGCCCATTTGTGGCTTGCAGAGAAAAATTATTGAGATTTTCCGTCACATTGGTTCCATATTCGTTACTGCAAGAATTCGAGGAAAATGGTGAGGCATTCAAATCCATTATCGAGCGTGCCTGAAAACAGGATATCCAATTTGATGCTCGTCAGCTTTTTACTGGCGATAACACCAATCGGGTAAAAGCCCTGGTTTTTGGTTATCAGAGAACAAACTTCCATATGCCGGTCTATTTCTTTTTCCTAGCTGCCATACAAAACATTTTCAGATCGAATTCCGGGCTTGTTATATCATCAAAGTATTTAAGGTCGATGCAGTGATTTGCTCTCATTTGAAGATGCTGATTCAGTGGTGTCTGTGACGAAATCTTCGAATTCCGAGTCAGTCATCTGATCATTCAAGCTGTCAGAAACTAAATTCTTGTCTAAGACATACAACAATTTGTATGTGGAGAGGTTCTGTTTCTACTTTGAAGTTTAGTATCTGTTAGAAACATGTTATCGCACCTACGCCTGTACCAGATGTAGAGTTATAGATTAAAAAATAGGCAAGAAATTTATACTAAACGTCAGAAGCATTTAAACGCCCTAGCTCTCCAAGAAAACGAGCACTGCATAAACCAAATGCTTCTACTGCTTAATAGTCTGACAGGAACATGAAGTATCATCGATAAAATTAAAAAATATGAATATATAAAAATATCGGAAAGGACATCGACACGCAATGATGTTTCAGCCATTCAATGTACCCATCACAAAAAATCGCAGAAAGACCGGTATGGAGTGTGTGGGTGGTAGTGACAAGAGATGCAATGACAAGACATTTTACCATGTCATTCCTGAATCTCAAAGATCTCTTAAGACTTGTTAGTCCTACCCTCTGACTTAATACACAAAAAGTCTCTATCTGAATACCTTTACACGGTGCAGTTTGTCTTAGAAATAAACAAAGAGAAATTTGATGTTTTTAACAGATTTTCTACATCGACTTGGACGGTTTTTCAATACAGTTGTTTGATATCACACCAATCAAGCTTCTAAATCTTCTTGTCCAAAGGAAATGACTACTCGATAGCTCTCTCATTTGATTGGACAAACTTGAGAGGCTTATCTTCAGTCTTCAACGAGCTTAGCCACAGCCTTACGATTATTCTCTTTTGCTTTCACTGAACCGGGAAATTGGCAAAAAAGGTATATTTACCACTGTCTTGGTCAACGGTTTTTGTGACGAGCAAACTCGTCAAGCTGGAATAGTTAACCTACAGTAATTTTCAAGGACTTATAATAACTCCTTTAGAGGGGCTAATTTACTCCTTACAGTGGAGTTATTTTAACTCCAAAAAGGAGAGTAATTTTTCAGGTGCAAAAATCACCCCAGATATTGAGGAGTTAAAATAACCCCCAAAAAGGAGTTTTCCTGTACCTAAAATTTTTACTTTCAGAGTTAAAGTAACTTCACATTATAGATCTGGAACGTAATTTACGTCATGGTTTTATAACAGAAGCAAAAACAGGCAGTGTGACCATTAATCACGAAAACTAGGAAAATGCACCACATTCGCCACTTAAGATTACACGAAGGATATTGTTATACTTAGAACAGGGAAAAAATTCGACCCATTAAATTGACCGGCTTGTCCCCAAATGATGATGATGATGATGATGACGAGTATGATTATGATTATGATGATTTCGGATAGTGTGAGAGTAATGGTGGTGATCACGAAGTTTGTGCAGCGGTGTGGAGGTGGAGGTGATCATGGCTAGATCCAGACCCTGGCCGGGCCGGACCACCATCTGGCGGATGATCATGCTGGTAGTGATTACGTAACCTTTCCTCAGTTTACAAGATCATGTAACTAGGCGGCAAGGTCATTTAGAATAACTTTTAAGCTCTACAAAACAGTTAGCAAAACCTACAAAAGAGACCTAAAAAATGTATTTTTGACCTTTGAATAACTTTTGGCTTTCCTTTTTCATATCTTACGTTTCCATTTTCGGGAGAAAAAAGGGCTCAAAAATGTATCTAAAAAAAATACCTGACCGTGAAAACGCCGTGACATAGTATGGGAGATGCTCGCTCCCTGTTGAGGGCTCCTGGTACTTTGATGGGGTTGTTTTTCAAGGCATGAGGGAGTAAACTGACACTTTGGGGCTGGTGTTGTTGATGTTTAAAACAGTGGTGGTCATGGCATGTTGCCTAATGATGGTGACATTATTGGTAGTAGAATTGCTGAAGTGATCGTGTCAGTGTGGTTGTTGAGAGAGTAAATTGACACTTTGGGGCTGGTGTTGTTGATGTTAACAGTGGTGGTGATGGCATGTTGACTAATGATGGTGACATTATTGGTAGTAGAATTGCTGAAGTGATCGTGTCAGTGTGGTTGTTGAGAGAGTAAATTGACACTTTGGGGCTGGTGTTGTTGATGTTAACAGTGGTGGTCATGGCATGTTGCCTAATGATGGTGACATTATTGGTAGTAGAATTGCTGAAGTGATCGTGTCAGTGTGGTTGTTGAGAGAGCAAATTGACACTTTGGGGCTGGTGTTGTTGATGTTAACAGTGGTGGTCATGGCATGTTGCCTAATGATGGTGACATTATTGGTAGTAGAATTGCTGAAGTGATCGTGTCAGTGTGGTTGTTGAGGGAGTAAATTGACACTTTGGGGCTGGTGTTGTTGATGTTAACAGTGGTGGTGATGGCATGTTGACTAACTGATGGTGACATTACTGACAGTAGTATTGAAGTGATCGTGTCTATGAATCAGACTTTCAAGACATGAGGGAGTCAATTGACACTTTGGAGCCGGTTTTGTTGATGTTAACAGTGGTGGTCATGGCATGTTGCCTAATGATGGTGACATTATTGGCAGTAGTATTGCTGAAGTGTCAGTGTGGGTGTTGGGTATGGTGGCGGAGGTGATGCCAGTGCCGCAGCAGTACTTAGCAGCGATCAAGTATCTAAATATTTCTCCAGTTGCTTAAGTTTGGTATTATATTTCTCCAAGTGCGCAAATGAAAGATCAGAATGTGCCTACTGTTTCACTAGAGAAACGCAAAATGAGTGTGCTGTTGGATCATGCGAGCTGCTGAGTTTTGATATATCACGATAGGTTTCTAGTTGAATTGGTGTGTTATCATTTTCTCATATAATATTATAAAATTAAAAAACTGCTATTTTAAAGGATGACTTTCTAGAAAGGTATCTCGGTCCCTGGCAAAACCTTGCGTCCCCTGTGTTACTCGTACTCGTAAAAAATTCTGGTTCATTTTCACCACATGCTTGAACTCACTTTGATTTTAACACAAGAAATCCACTTTGCAAGGGGCAACTAAAAACAGATCAAGATTGATCATCCTGACCGGTGCCATTTTTCTTTTGAAAGTTCAAACTGGGATCCTCCTTTATTTTTCCACGTTTCAAAACGAAAAAGTAAAAAGCTTCCTTTGCATAAAAAAAATGCTGTTAGCATACCAACTGAAAATATCAATATTGAAATAGTAGAACTCGGATAACCGTGGGCTTCACTTCAGTAAATGCTTGTAACGGATTATTTTGGTGACAGGAAAAGGTACAGATATATAAATAGAGTACAGTACTTATTGAGAGACCAAACTGCAAATTTGTATTTAGTTTATTATTTATAGAAATTTTTCGTGTGATTGTCCTCATGAGACGTGACTACAAAACGAGAAAATAACCTGTTCTGTTATCAATTTAAATCCGATTTGGATAGTGTGTTATTTGTTTTTCTTTATGCAATTACCTCTTAACTTCTTTTAAAGCCGCCAAAACAAATTGAAGTTTTGAATGTATGCAAAACTTTAAAAGAACCGTATCACGAGCACCCCTTTTGTAGCACCCACATCCGTAGACCAAACATATATGACAGCTTTAAACGGTGCGATTTACATGCGTCAAATAAAAAATACAACAGTTCGCGTGAACAATACTTTATTAGACAAGCCACTTAGCTTATTTTAGGGCGAAAACTCAAGAAGCACTTATGTATGTGGACAGCTAACGAAAATATGCCTTGCACCTATCAAAACATCACCCCCTTTAACCTCTTATTCACAAAGCTCTACATGCACTATGATATTTACCGGTCGTATTAGTTCCTACAAACTGTAACTTATAGCAAATTCGTCGAAATGGTTTCTACCGAAAGCAGTTCTCAGTTGTATGTAGGCGCTAACAATAAAGTACCGCTTCATACACATTTTTTTCGTCTATTACCGTAGGAGTCAAGCTGTGGACAAATATCTAAACATATCTTTAGAGGACAAATCACAACAGTTCGATCACATCTGGATCATGGAATCTACGCGTAACTGATACGATACAGCCGTATTATATAAATGAGTATCACTGTCAAGATAAAATCTATTATCAGACTAATTCTTACTCTGAGGTATACGTACGTTATACTTAGTCATAGAAAGTCATTTCCTCGGCTTTGCGTTGAAGTATCTCAGTTCCTGTGAAACGGATTTGCTTTGGTGGGGATTGTCCACTCAACAAAATGAAGAGTTTTACGGCCCCCGCTCTGGGAAGATCTATAATCAACAACACAAAACATTCCACGCTTTCTTCGCCTGTAAGCATATACTAAAGAAACGATCAACGCTGACATTTTTGCACCCACTACACGTGATATCACCACTACTCGGAACATTTTGCATTGTCCCTGCACGGCTGGCGCGACAACTCAAGGAGTTTGACGAAAAAGAAAGTTTTCTAAATGGAAGGCAATACAAGTTCAACGGAGCCAAGTTTCAAGGAATCCCTCTCTTTTAAGATCTTCAAGATCACCTTTTACTCGATAATACTTCTGCTGTGTCTCATTGGAAACTTCATGGTTGTGCTCATTGTCTGTAGGACAAGGCGTATGCGGATGTCGTCATATCTACTTATTCTCAACCTGGCGATTTGCGACCTCATCGTTCCTATAACAAGCATCCCATTTGATCTTGCGTTAGAAGAAAACGAGTACATATGGCCATTTGGACGCGCTCTTTGTAAGACGTTGTTCCCTCTCGCGACGCTCTCTGCTACAGCAGCATCGCTTACCTTGGCAATGATTTCTTTTGATCGCTACAGAGTGATTATGCACCCATTCAAGCAACGTCTCACCTCGCGACAGGTGAAATTTTCCATTGCATTAACTCATCTGATGGGCCTCTTAGTTGTTATCCCCTACGTGTACCACTTAGACTTGACACCATCGATCCAAGGCCAAAAATGCGAGGAAACATGGCCAGCATTTTCCTATAGGCAAGCTTACACGTTATTCCTTTTCATTGTTCAGTATGGGATCCCATTAGCTTTCATGAGCGTTATTTATTCTCTTACTTTACTTAACTTGTATGGAAGTTCCAATAGATTTGACAACCCCACTTGTGACAAGGGCAAATACACGGGCCACCCAAGAAAAATAAGCCTTCAAATTGAAGCTACTGCTACCAATAGCAACGTCAACAGTGGTCGTTTGGACATATCTCGTGATCATCGAAAAGCAAGCCGTGAAACCATTGGGCAAAGGCACGATGTCCTCGCCAGAGATCAAAATATCCGAGCAACAAAAATGTTCGTCACGGTGGTCATTGTTTTTGCCACTTGTAGGTTGCCAAATGAGATATTTTGGCTCTGGTCAGATTTTGGTGACGGGCATCAAAGTGAATACTCCAACACTGCAGGCATTATATGCCGAATGTTCACATACACGAATAGTATTTTTAATCCAATTATTTATTGGGCATTCAGTAAAGATTTTAAAAAGGGATTTAAGGAAATATTTACAAGAAAAAGGCATGGAATATGGGATGATGAATTAGATGATGAGAATTGGTATAAAAAATTCAGCACCTTGAGCGATTCGATTTCCACTGTATGGAGAAAAATAAGCCGATCGAGAAGTGAAAGTTCAAACCACTATGAAATTAGAGAAAATAATCATGGTTTGTTACGCCAGGCGTATACCAACAGAAGACCTTCGAATTGCAATGACCATGTATCATTTTGTGCCAAAGAAAACGTTCTTGCACAATATGGAGATGGGGCAGACCTTAAAAGAAAGAGAAACTCATTAAAAGCAAATCAGTTTGACGTGCTGCCAAATGGCAGTTTATTTCTGCCATCACAGTCAAAGCTGGCAAAACTGAGTGAAGAGTCCATCATCGATGCTGGAAATCAACAAGAGGTTGCGAAAACTAAAACACGGCGGTTGGGGACCGTGCTTCCGCCAGGGAGCTGCGATACAAAAGAGGACTGTCAAACAATTAGCAAAATCACAAGGCCATTGTCTGACGAGCTAGACCCATCTTTCTATTCAGGAAAGGAACTCGACAGTACGATCGTGGAAAATCTTCAAGAAGATATGTTATCCCCAGGCAGAAAAGAGAGTTTTGATGGCAAGGGGATGTTTATGATTTTAGCCGATGTTTCTGATAATACGGAAAGCGGTGATAAACAGTCAATATCCTCTTTAGTGGAAATCAATGGAAATTATCACGAACAGCCTCTCTCCGATGGCATGCTTTCTTCAGTACAAAACTCTGATAAGCCTCTTGCAGAAAACGAGTACACTAATATCATCAGCAACTCGGAGACCTCCAAAAACACATTGGAAGGAGAAAAAGAGTCGGTGTTGTTTCTTGAACAATTATTTAGTCTAAATATGAATTTAAATGGCATCAAGGAAACCAGCTGTTAATCTGTACGCCATTTTGTTTATTTATTAAACCATTCTTTTCCTACGGTGTGAATATTTAAAATTCAAAATGCAGAGTTCATACGCACTCTTAAAAGCAGGAGGACTTGTGGGCAAAAGAGTGGCAAAAGAGTTGGTGAAAAGATGCCCTTGGCGAAACGCCTGGTAACCGTGTTGACCGCAAATTTTACAAATGTTTATATTTGTCGAAAATCTTGGAACACTAAGTGAGAAATTGCACACAGTACTATCCGTCTTGTCGAGCAGTTTTAGACGGTTTTTACCTTTATTTCGAGTTTCGTTGACGCCTATATCTCCAGCCTCTTTCTTTTTTCTTTTTTGCAATTTCGTATATTCATGAAAATATGAATAAATTGTTGTTCCTGAATTAAGACTCGTGTGCGTCGCTGTTGACGACTGGCGAAGCGCCGAATCTAGTGTATAACTTTCAAGTGCTACAGTACTTTAAGGTAACTGACCTTTTCAATAGGTTGCAAATGCTATTTCGATCAAAAATACATTGTCAGAATACACGACGAGTCAGTAGAACTATCAGATTATATGATCACATCACATTTTTGAGTTAAAAAAGTAAAACAATTTTGAATATGTTTGTGCAATTTATGGGGAAGATTTCTGGTGTTATCAAGATGATACAAATCTCGAAAGAGAACTATAATCGGTCTTTTTAGCAATTAAGTTCGGCTTGAAGCTTTAAAGGAATGGAAATGAATCAACCCATGGTTTTAATTTTCTTTTAGTAACATTAACAGTTAGCTTTATCCTGGGGGTAATTGTTATGATTAACAGCTGTTTTGCAGATAAACACAAGCTCGTAATGGCCTTTCTTTCGGGTGCACTGTTTAAATAATTGGAATACTCCCCCAGGGGACCCGGGGACTTGACGGGGACGCTCGTCGCCTCGTTTAGGGGTTTGCAGATTTCGGTCTCTCCTAGAGTGTATTCAAGACGAAAAGCCAACATTTTCACTCATAGAAGTCACAGTGTCGCTTAGGTTTGTGAGTGAAGAAATATCTGTAAAAATGTTGGGGTATGCTCCTCCTCAGGGTTCAAGTTCAAAGCCTCAACTACACCCATTCAAATTGTTCGACGAAGGACCCCGTCTCTTTCCATTCCCCCACCCCCTCCTCCCCAACATACACACATCCCAAGCGATACTTTCAAGATAATGGCAGGGTATTGGATATTTCCAGGATAATAATGTTTAGCGTGAGTTGGTTTGCTAGCAATACAGCAATCGTAATTTATAACAATTATTTAAACGATAATGGTAGCAATAATGACAATACGAGGAAAACGAGGATACTGAGGAGCATAAAGAAAAAATGTTCGAACACGATGCTTGTTGAAGAAAAATCGAGATCAACTTGCCAAAAATATAAAAAAACATATTCACACATCGCCACAAAAACAATCTTTTCTGCGAACGTGATGGCATTGAGCGCTGCTGTGAGGGTATACAATTTAAAATTATCATTTTACTGTTCTATTTTCATCGTTGCACGTACTGTACAGTATTTGTTCTTTCATCAAGGTAATTACGGTTACAATTTTATAATCAATATGGGACATATTAGCATGCCTTGAATATTCACCGTTCTAGAGCCAATAAGTTTAAAAAATCGGGACTTCACTGTAAGGTCTAATGGTAGGGTGCAGTGATCTGCAGGAGATTTTTTGAGCGATTACAACATTCGCGGTCTGCCATTTTGTGTCTAAATTAGTTGACCTACTTCAAGTGGTTTCTGAAGGGATAAAATGCATTTATCTATTGAGCGGATAAAAACGTTTCCGTTGACGGAATTGTTCATTGTTCAAAACTCTGCAGTGTATTTGAATATTCTGTCTGCTTTATGTAGCTAGCAAGCAGGCTCTCTCATTGTTGAAACACGCTTCAAAATAATCCAATTTTTCAAATGGTAAAAAAAAACTGTTTCTAACTTAAGAGGAATATAACCCTCGATCCTGATATAACGTAATCCAATTAGTAAGTAAATATTCATGGCTGTGGCCACTATACGTTGGTACATCGATCTCCAGGGGGTATAGTCACTTGATTCACCGAAAATGACTGGCGCCAAAACAGTGAAACCTGTATTAAGCGGACACCCTCGGGGAATGCTGTAGTGTCCGCTTAATACAGGTTTCAATAGATAACGTCATAAGAGACGTCAAATGCAATCCATTGCCATTCTATGTAAAGCAAAGCAATCCAGTAGGGTCTGGGAGGCGGTGTCTGGATCACGAATCACGTAACCTTTTGGAGTCATTTCACGAATCACGTGATTAGGTAACGAGCTGATCAAGCCCATGAGTGATTCTCAGTTGTTGCTGGACTACTATAGGCAACAGTTGGTCTTGAATGACCCCGTGACGGCAAGGAAACAAAAAGTATGTTGATCAAACTGGCGATTGTCTGCGTTTTGTTTGACGACTACAAAGTTGTCTGCCAATGAATCTTACTGCCATAAAATCGAAGCTCTACAATTCCTCACTCTTACATGGCTTAAGTTTGAACCCTCGTAACGACACTTACATCTCTTTTATCGGTAGAAATCTTGATTCACGGACTGCAATGTTAGAGGATTACGCGTTACAGTGAATAATTTATACTAGCCACCTCCACTTCGGTCAATAATTGTTATTAATTCACTAATCGCGATTGTAGTTC
The DNA here is from genome assembly GCF_958299795.1 of Porites lutea. Classification (NCBI taxonomy): domain Eukaryota; kingdom Metazoa; phylum Cnidaria; class Anthozoa; order Scleractinia; family Poritidae; genus Porites; species Porites lutea. Next base: position 2,144,195 of record NC_133213.1, read on the forward strand.
ATGAGTTTTCCCGATTCACGCTATGTTTACCGGTCAATTCACGGATCACGAGAGATCCCTTCCAGACCCTGATCCAAGACAGTCTTGAATTCTGGATTTCACGCTGTGGATCCCGGATTCCAGGAACTGGATTCCCGATCCCATGTCAGTGGAGATTGGATTCCGGAATCCAATCGTTAGTGGGATTCTGAATTCCTTAAGGTCGATTCCGGAGTCCAAAGTCAGGGATTTAGGATTCCACAAGAAAACATTTCAGGGATTTCGGAATCCGGACTACCTTACACGTTGAGAAATGGTTGATGAAAATCGATGAAGACAAAAACGCGGTTCGAGCTTGATAGAAGTTGGATGGTTTAGACATGTCCTGTCAGCTCAGCTAGTTAATACAAAGATTTCTCAGCTTAAGCTTCAGAGTTGCGTAAATGCAAATTCAATCAAATATTCCGTTAGCTGAATTTCGCTCATCGATTGCCGATAAGCCAAACTCTTGTTTAAATGTTTTATTGATTGGTCTCATTGAGTCAATCTTCAAATCAAGCGAGAGTCAACTGAGGAAATTTACAAGAACCCACAACTAAATACTAAGATATCTGGGCTACTTTTCACATCTCTTTTAAAGATTGTTTTCATAAGACCAACCTAGTGCTTCATTTTCTGTTTCCTTTTGATCATTAAGTTAATGTTTTTTTCAACTTGCGCCCTTTTTTTGTGACAGGATAACAAGTAAACGTACATGTTTCAATTCGTATTCGCAAGGCTTCTTCGTTCTCTAAAAACCTTGTAAGCTTTCCTCCGACAAACGCAGGGGTGGTAGATTAAGGGCGTGGTCAAGCCTTCAGGCATTTTGAACCCTACAGCATTGACACTTAACCACAGGAAGGACTTAATTAACTTTAAAAGAAATAGAGCATTAAAGGCCTCTCTCATTGTTACAAACGTGAAATGAATAGCTGAAATGCAATAATCATGAATACCACGATGAAATATTTCAAAGTAATCAGTGCCTGAATCAACGAAAGGCGTAAAAAAACAAATTATTTAGCTTCCAGTGACAATTACTCCTTTTTAACTAGCTACCTTGCTTAGTTTTGACACTTTTTTTCTAATTTGGGGTCCACTGTATGATTAATCAAATTAATATCATCGAAATGGATCTTTCCTAACACCTTTCTTCACTTTCCCCACAGGCCGTAGCAACATTGGTAACTCTAGGAAAAATATCACAAGTGCCTCAATTTTCTCATCGGGTGCCCCCCGCCGCCATTTCGGCTTCCTGTTGATTAAATCTTCCATTATTTCTTTCGATCTCTCTGCATTACATGTTTTGTAAGCTCTTTCACTTGACATCTCCATGATGATTACGAAGACAGGAACTTCAGAGTCTGTGGACGAACTCCTACATTTACGTGACAATTCAAATAAAAACTCTCAAATAATATAATTCTTGTGCATACATGTACATCTTACCAAGTTTTTTCTGTCAGTTTACGGCACAGAATTTGGGAGATGTATGGTCACAATTACAAGTCTTAGAAGTGTGTGCTCAAGTTGACAAAGCATATCACTGTTTCCAATCAAACATTCTGGAAGCAGATCAATTACGGATGTATATCTATTTAAAACTTCACAAAAAGTACGCCAAAACGCGTTTACTTGCACAACTTCAATCTATCATTTATTTACAAGTTTGTATTTCTTGTAGTTAAAAACATACTATTGAAAAATGAATCATGTACGTAAGCAAAGCAAGTTATTCATGGCATTTCTTTAGTTATATTAACCTCATTACAATCAAATTCACAGTCAAGCTGATAGTACATTGTTGTTCAATTGTTGAGTCTGGGTGAAACTTCAGTGTTTATTTTTCAATGTCAGAAGGCATGTTCCTTTTTGAGTGGTTAATGTTATTTTTTGCCCCAAGAAGGGGTATGTCAAGAATAAGTATAAGAATGCGATTCTTTTCAATGACAGACATCACAAGGACACGCTTGAAAACACCGACAATATCCTTTATCAGAGTCTATTAATACTAAAAAATGTTCTATGTCATGCTGTTTAGACAAACATCACAAAAGACACACGTTAATGGAACGCTTTCTTTTCAAAATTGCACAGCTTGAGTGTTAAGTCCAACAGCGCCTTCATCAACACTGTATAAAGTTAACGGCTGATTTCAAAGTATGCCCTTTCGACCCGCATCTTAAGTCTTCCTGTACAACATTTCCTCTCATTTATCATAACGATCGTAAGAAATGAAGCTTTGATCAAAACATGTGTTGGTTCTTTAACAAATTCTCCATACAAGTACAAAAGGAAGTTTAAGGAAAAGGGAAGGAGAAGATGTGTGCTGATAACAGCCCAGCACAGATTTCACCTGACTCTTATTTTCCTAATAATTGGCAAAGAACTATTTATTTCTGTGTCTTTCATTTTTAGTCAGTTTTAAACGAAGATTATGCAAACAACTGCATATGTTCCACTGGAATAACCACAGGTACGCGACACATCATGAAATCTACCCTAATGCGTCAATACTAAATGCCTCCACACTTGCAACTGTTTCCAGTCGTCTGATTATTGAAGTCATGGTTGTCAAAGCCTTTTAGTGTTGACAGGATTAACTCTCTCTCTCATCTCTTGCAGTTAGCGCGGGTGTTCATTGACAAACACGAACAGAACTACGTTGTCAGTCTTACTCTAACGCGGTCGGCGATGCACCTACAGCAATTAAGCTTATCGATCTCATTAACGACCAAGTCAAAGCAAGAAATAAAATACAAATTCCTTTTACTAATCAACAGGAAAAAGACCATGCGGAATGAAGCACAGTGTAGTAAATACGTGTTCTTTTTCACTGGAATTGACTCTGTAACCACTACGTAGCACACTACATCTGGCCTACGCCTTAAATTTAACCGGATCTAAGAGCTGAGAGCCAGAAGTCCATCTGGATAATAAAATGTAGATTTTTTTATATATTGTGGGAGACAGACGTGAGAAAGTTAAGATTCCGACACTGTCTGTAATCTTAAAGTTTCCTTTTCTCCACTCCTTTCTGGTGATGATTTACAACCACAGCGAACAAAGCGATAAAAAACTCTTCTGAAACCTTGGCGAAAATCTTTGCTGAAAACTCCAAAAATAATCGGATTAACAACGGAGTTGGTGTAAGTGAATAGCCAGCAAATGATGGAAATGTTTGTAAAATTTGGACTGTTTATCCCACCGCCAAAGTCTGCCCACAACCACACCACTTGATTTGGAAACATAAAAATGGCGAAAACCACCACTACCACAATAAACATTTTTGTGGCTTTTGCATTCGCGGTACTCCAGATGTCGATTCGCGCGCTCAACATGCTTATCTTTCTCTTTACAGATTGAGTTCGGGAAATCTTGCGCGTTAGTTTGACTTGCGTTTCTACACTCTCACGTCTTACCGAAACTTTTTCGATTATAGAATTATCACGCATTTTCGCCGAAGTGCGGCAAAGCGCGCGGACAGCTAAACCATACATCGTCGCCATAAAACACAGCGGCAGACCATACTGAACGAGGAATAAGAAAAACGTGTAAGCTTGTCTGTAAGCAAAGTCTGGCCAGTTTTCGTCGCAAGAGCCATCTTTGAGGTTAAGGACATAAACGTAAGGACCCACAGCCGCTAGAGAGAAAACGTGGACTCCGCAAATTAAAATGCAGACCTGCTTCAGCGACAAACGCGTCTTAAAAGGATGCATAATAAGTCGATAACGATCCAAAGAAATCGCGGCGAGTGTCAGTGAAGAGGCACAGGTAAAGTAAGTCTGCGCCGGCCATAACAGTTTGCACATCACCCCGCCGTAGATCCACACATAGCTGTTTTCCTCCCAAACGAAATCAAACACAATACTGATAATCGGCGTTAAAAGATCACAAATGGCCAAGTTGAGTATCAGAAAGTTGGAGGGAGAATGCATTTTTCTTGTGGTGCTTATAACATGGGCAACCATGCTATTGCCAAAAGTGCTTGCGGACAGGATAAGAAAGTAGAAGAAGATCTTTGCGATCTTGAAGGTCGCTGCTTCTCCTTGGACCGCGTCTGCCAGTGAACTTGGAAAAGTTTCATTGCTAGATTCATTTCCAGTGTCATTACTCTCCATGCCGATATTGTAACAGAGGTCTAACAAGAGTGCAGATTCTTAGCTGAGTTTGGAGATTATCGCAGCTTGGCGCTGAACAACCAGGAATAAAATAATGTTTCCTCTATTTATCGGCGAGGAGATCACCTCTGAATGATGGACAACTGGTACATCCCGTATCAATAGCAAAACAATGTTATCCTCGAACTTTCAAGATGATCTAATCTTCGCTATCAAGTCAATATCGAGATTCACCCATGCGTGCCAAGGCTTTCAACAAACTTCAATGAAAGTCTCACATCGCGTGATTATAAATGACTTGCGTAATTTATTACGGTACAAAAGAATGTTGTGGATTCCATTTAACCGACAGGAAACAATTTGGCCTTCAGCTTCCTTTATTAATTATGGGTGTAACTGGTGTAAAAAAATCATTTTATTCTGACTTTTTTCTCTTCAGAAAAGTTCTGCTTTATTTTCCTCTAACTGTTTCAGGTTTAAATAAACTTTCTTACGTTTATTGACTGAAAACCTCTTTAGTTACGTTCACCGCCCCTCAACAATGGATGGAATAGTACATGGTTAATTGTTGGACTCATGTAGAGTCTTTCGTCATTCATTGCTAATAGTCAGAATAGTCAGAATAGTATTCACCAATAAAACCAAAGTTCCTTTTTGTAAAATCCTACGAAATAAATAGTACCACGCAAAAGTTCTGCAAAACAGGTTTTATTTGAATGGTAACATCACAGGATTTTGTCTACAGATTCAAAAATTTGACTGAAAAGTAATCTCGCCATAACGTGTTTACTGAGGAGCGGGTGGATTTAGCTATAAGACCTTAACGATATTAGTCGAAATAACTATATATATCGCACGCAATTTTTTACAAGTTAATCATAATTTTCTCCAGCTATCTAAACATATAAAGAAAAAAAGATAAAAAGGAACACTTGGGATTTTGTTGTGCCCCATGCTGAGAAAGGTGCGTAAACCACACGCGCTTAAGTGCGGCTTACCACTGAGCTTTGATTTGAAAGGTCAGTGAAATTAAGAAACTTATGAACAACTTTGAAACGGTTAAATATACTTTCGTGTGCAGTATTTTTAAGGGTATGACTGGAAAGTACTTCTCAGTTGCATTGATTTGACTGGTTACACTTTAGGATTTGATCCACAGATTCAAAGATCACCCCGAAAGGTAGAACCACCGTATACAAAATAGTAAAGAGTACCGCAGGGAATACTGTACTGCTCTGTAGCTTTCATGTAAATGGTCGCAAATTTAGGATTTCACGCCAGCACATACAAGTTTGGACTACTTTACACAGCATAACAAACGGTTCCATAGAAGAAAGAACCGTTCAGGAGCTTCCATTTGAATGGTGTTACTTCTTAAGATTTATTGAAGTGAAATGTCATGGCAAGGCCCCGGGGAAGGGGGGGGGGGGGGGGGTACTCCCTATGATGGCCTATACGGGAAGGCTCCGCCCGAAAGGGGCATCTTTTTCAGTCTTCAGGTTTATGAAAGGGTAGGGATTTCACTAGTTGAAGTATATAAAAGGGTAGAGAAATCTGTCATTTGCGTCTGTAAAAGGGCCAAAAGGGCTTACAGACGAATTTTAAGGCTTGATAAAGTCGAGAAAACGTTCTATTTTTGTGATTGATTCCTATTTAAAAGACGGTGCATTTACAGCGGTTAAAAGGGATGCAAAGTTCTAAACAAGCTAGTGAAAGAAGTACCATTTCTCAATAGAAGGTACCCGAAAGGGGTACCTTTTTCGTGAAAAATGGTGTATAAAAGGGTAAGGGGTCGGACCGCGGAGCGGAGCCTCCCCGTACAAACATTTGTTGAATAACCTCTCCCGACCCCCTCCTGGAGGAGGCAAGGCAGCATGTACGCGTGCGTAACACTTAGACAACTGACTTACTTATGACGTTAACTACCAAGAACGGAATCCGAATGAATTCAAAACGTCAAATTTCATTTTATAAAATATCGCAAAAACTGAAAGCCCTCCATAGTTTATTTATGTTAAGACTTCATTCAAATGGACATACTACAGGATTTCGTCACGGATTCAAAGTTAGAAATACATGAATGCCTTCAAAGTTCCGAACTCTTGGCACTGATGAATTTGATAGAGTCAACTGTTTGACTATCGAGCGAGAGCAGTTATAACTCCCTTTCTTCAGAGACATTGACAAAGTTACGTGGTCCATTTTCGATATGGCGCAATCTATTCCCTTCGGTCACCCATATGTAATTTCCCTTGTTTCAACTGGCGCTACTTTTTAGCGCCGTATTTTTAGAAAACTTTTAGGTTCGTCTGCAGGTACCAAAGGAACAGATTACGTAAGTAATGAAAACGTTACGTAAAACGATGAGCCAGCTTAAAACTGTGATAAGTTTTCTTGACAGATCATAGCTAACCGACTTGTTTAAGATCGATATAATATACAATATAAACAAAACCAAAAAATTAGAACAAGCCACCGAATTTCCGTTCCTTTGATTGGTTTATCATTTAATGCCACCCTTTATCTTGTATAAAGTAATTAAAATTTAGTCGGTCTTATCAATTCAAACGCCTACTGTTTCAAGTATTAGAAAATCTTACGCATAGAACTAGATATGAATATACTGGGGAAAAGTCAAGATATGCTAAGTTTTCTTGTGAAACGAATGATCACAAACGAAATTTTATAGAGAAGTTACAAAGATTGACAGTGTTAATCATCGGATATGTGAATTCCCTTGTTATAAAGTGACGGAGAGGCTAGTGCGAATAACACCCATCCACACACACACAAGGTACCAGGGTCGCGATTTTTGGGCGTGGCTAAAAAATGTCTTCTCACCCCTAACCAGTACAGACGTACCACTTCTAATTAACTGACAAAAGTAGCTAGTGTCATTTTAGGTCCAAATATACGTCTCTAGATGGCAGTGCAGTAACTATAGAGGGAGCAGATTTTGGCACCCTCTTTAAAAAAAGGGAAGGGCAAGCACCCCCCATTTTTTTAAAGGAAGTCCCCCGGGATTTTAAATCCACATCCGCTGCGCTGAAGAGGATTTAGAGGCCTTTGAGATTTTATCGTTTTCTGTTCAACTTTCAGACGACTAAGCGATAAATTTAGTCTTAGACTTCCTTACTGCTACCGCGACAATTAATCCCTCAACAGCATAGAAAAAAGAGGAAAAAAGATGCCTTTTCATTTGGAGTGTGCGAGGAATTTTCCTTGCGGACCTCTCTTAAGGTAACTAATTCTATACAGCCAACGGTGTTGCTTCCGTTCGTGACTTTACCTATAGCTAATTAAACTAACAAGCTCGAACAGGAGATCTAAAAAGCGGCGACGTCAAACGTTTTTTTGATCAAATGTTTGTAAATACTGTAAAAAAAACATAAGTGGCTTGGTTTGCTATTTTAAACAAATTTAGTCTATTCAATCGCCACAAAAGCGCCGACATCTCTTAAATGTTGTGTTTGTCAACAGAATCTCAGAATCCGCTAAGCCATAAATGAATACAGCAGTTCTGTTTGTTATTTTCGGTTAAAGATTCCTACCTGAGGCAAAGTAAGGGTTGATGAGATTCAACTCCAAATTAATAACGAGAGTTTAAGACATTCTGGTCTAAAATACCTTGCCATAGCGTCAATTTCGGCAACATCACGGGAAAATCTCAACCTTGCGTTTCACATTTCCATTTCCCACGTGTGAACGGGAGCTTAATTGCGCTTAGGCTTCTGTCTCATGGTAGTTCACACATATCGACTTAGAAAAACACCATCTTGGGATGCTAATACTCATGTTTACGTCACACGTGTTACCCATATCCTGGTTTAGGCTGGTTTAAGGTAGCTTACGAAAGGTTTTCGGAAAAAGAAAATGACCATTTGAAAATGTCTAAATTTAAGACCAACCGGGGATTTTCTTAGGCTTCTTGCTGCTAGCCAATGTTGTTAAAGTAATCAATGTTCCTCTTCGCTGTCTATTTTGGGCCGCTCCCCAGTTTCTACGGCTATGTTCACTGTACACAGGATAGCTTCCCCCCCGGGGGGGGGGGGTAATTTAGGAATTTCTGGGTGGGGATGTGCCGCTGGGACCCTGGAACCCTTAACCTATACCAGAGCTAGTTCAGCTGAATTTTGCTACCCTATACTAGAGTAAACTCCCCAAATCCCCCCTATCCTAGAGTAGCTGTTTCCCTAGTCTAGATAAAATCTTCAACCAACTGATCAGTTTCCTGAAAAATGACACCCTATTCTAGACCCAAACGCTCTGATTTATATACCCTATCCTAGAGTAAACTGCTTGAAAACCATACCCTTCACAGCGGCACATACCCATATAGCCCATATATGACAGTACCCCCCCCCCCCCCTCCGGGGAGCTTCCCTTGCCGACACGAAAACCATACTGGATAGGGTTTCTGTTCACACATAGGAACGGTGATATCGGCGCGATTACTGTAACGGAGCCAAGCCGCGCCGCGCGGATCTTGAAAATGGATCGTCACGTATTGAAAGGTTACTGTGCCACTTTTTGGCGCAGCGTGAACAGGTCTTCATACTATAGCTTTTCATGTCGCCAGACGTAGTTAATCGATAAACCGATAATCGATATTAATTGAATCAATCATCGATGAATATCGATTTCCGATATCGATCGATAAAAAGTGATAAAGAAAAAATGTTCTGACTTCGATTAATATCGATGATTTTCCGATAGAAATCGACCCTGAAATCGATGATGATTTTTTAACTATTGTTATCGATTACCTTCGATTCCTATCGATTGTTATAATAACCGATAAATTATTTTTTCTGTGGCTTCGATTTCTATCGATTTCCCATATCAATCGATATTAGTCGGCGAATTGAATGATCGATTAATATCGATGATATTGATTTTTATCGAGTAACTACGTCTGGCATGTCGGTAAAGTGTATACAAAGCCGAAAAGGTTGAAGCTATGGAGTGGGCCGCACTGGAGGCTCTATCTTGGACTGATAATATCCTCAGTGGGGGGGCGGGGGGTACTCCCTTAATAAGCCATATAGGTATGTATTGCCCCAAACGGTATGGTTTTTGCGCCGTTTTGCTCTGAAAACAGGTATAGACTTTACCCATTTTGGTCTGGGGTCGGACATGGTTTTCGAGGGAACTACGGGAGTGTATGAAGGTATTTATCGTTTCAATTCCAAATGAGTAAAAAAGAAAGAGAAATATGCGAATTTAAAATGGACTAAAAAATCCTTTTTGTTGCTGTTCTAATCTAAGTAATGATGACATAATTTCTTTGAGGCCAGGTCTACAAAAGGGTGCGAGAAATGACATTTTTTGATACCAACCCCCACCCGGGTGATGATAGCAAGCATGCAGTAATTTGGTTCGAGATAAAAAATATCTGGAAAACGGTGGGCGTGGAATAAAAATCGCTCCTCCTCCTTTTTAACAAGCCCGCTTCAATTGCACATGGCACGTGCAGGGGGACTTGGCACGTGCTGTTTGCAGTAGCACGACTCACGTTCTTTGTACTGTCGGCAAACTGGTACAAATCATTGAACCTTTTAGCACCAATATCCCCATACAAATTCTTCAAACTGATCTCCATACATTTTCCTAAAGAATCAGTTGAAAGAATTTGATAAAAGATCAAGCATTTTCTCTTTGGTGATCATTTTATTAGTTCTCATGACTCTTCCCTCTACGATGTATTAATTTTGTTGGGAGAAAATTGATGTTGGTCACCCTCGCGACTAAAAAAGGATATATACGCCTCAGTAGCTGACACAAAAAACGAAGAAAGTAGTGGACAATTGTTTGCTTCTAAAAGAGAAGCCGTGGCGAAGGCATTATATTTTCGAACCTAAAATACCTACAAAGAAAATAATAATTATAACAATTCCTATACTTGTAACCTGATTGAGAACAGATAGGAGAAAGGCCTTTGTCTTCCCCGGCCCTCAACTAAACAAGTAGCCCGAGGAAGGACTATATTTGGCCATGTTTTCGGATTCCAGGCCCGCGAGCTGTTGAATCCCCTTTTCAATGGTGATCAGTTTTAATCTTTTCAGGCCAAATTTTGCACCATCATTTTTAATTAAATTTTAAAATTTTGCATCATCACTTTTTTTTCTCGCAAGCTACAAAGAGAGATGTCATAATTACCAACTTTCCCTCATGCGCCACCCTAGGTCATAAGGTTAAAAAATATATTCGTAAACATGGTAAACGCACTACGTGCTATAGCTGCTAAGCTATATACGCTATACCTGCATGAGCTCATGTAAGCTGTGTGTTTTTTTACAAATGCTGTTATTTTACAGAAGCTCGAGTGTATGCGCTCTTTAACGAGCGCACAATATAGGATAGTGACGTAAGCGCCATTTTCGCGCAAAAAAATGATGAGCGAAAAGGCGTAGCCTAAGGGCACGTGTAGTCATGTGGGAATTTAAAATGATGAATTCAAGTCACCTGTTTAATTGTATAACGGCAACTCGAGACGAAGTTCATTGGCAATTATGTAAACTGTTAAGATGCGTTTTATACTGAGGTTTTAACTATGACGTTTTCAATTCAATAGTCACCTGCGTGCCACGCAGGCGATCTGGGGAGGGTAGCGTTGCATGACACACAATGACGACGCACAAAAAGCGATAGCTTATGGGAGAGGCTTGAAACTAAGTCAACTTCAGTTTGGAAAGGACAACCCTTTTAGCTCTATAGAACGGCTTGTCACACCTGTTTTTAGAGATTTCGTCGTTTGGACTAAAAAGAAAAAATAACATCATCTACCAGCATCTACGTGAAACATTCTTATTATTGGAAAAGGTTGCACTTAACCTCTTGCCCTTTGCTATTTAGGGAAGACCTGACCAGGGTCTATTTAACTGTTTGCGCTCCGAGGCGCAAAAAAACATGCTAGAATTCACGATCTGTTTTCTTCCGCACAATGATAAAAACGGAAGTTTCACAGAGGATAATATGCTAAGGTGTTAAAGTGTTGTATGACCCCCTCAAGTACAAACAAAACAAACAGAGAAGTAACGATACGAGGTTACTAAAAACTGGTCTGGTCAGATTTGATTATTTCTTCTCAAACTCATTAATAATTCATTAAGAAAATACAAAGGAAATTAATGTTTAATGAGTGTTTGGAAATCGGATGAAACACTGCTTAGTATTTGCATCCTTAATTTCTCCTTCAAAAATGATTTTGTTTGAGAAGAAATATCAAACATTCGACACAGTGTTTCATCACCAGATGAAACACCTCGAAGTTCGTCAAAAATACTCCGCTGCGCGTCGTATTTTCAACTCTCTTCTCGGTGTTTCATCTGGTGATGAAACACTGCATCTCATGTTTGATATATTACTTCACGCATAAAGTAATCTTATGCTCAATAGATAGTTTCTTATTTATAAATGTAGCACACTGCAAAAACTAGATTTGACATTTCAACCCACGTAATCAAAGGTTAAAACCACGTTGCACGGTATAACAAAACAAAAGCGCCGAAGCGTAGGAAAGATGGTATTTGTGAATAAAAATATTATCTACTGGCACAGATGGTCAGCAGAATGAGGAACAATAGAGAAATTTTTTGATCAACTATTAGAGACTACACATAGTTACTCTGAACGCAGCCGTTTGATGTCGGTAATTTAGTTTAGCGAGGGCATAATTGATAGAGCTATCGTTGATATTAGTGCAGGCTTCGCAAATCGCAACGTTGGGGGCATCTTCTACTAGAAAAACTCAACGACCTTGTAAAATTTGTTAGTCCGTTGGTATCACCAATCAAGCCAAGATGCATTCCCGAAAAAAAAAATGTGAGGCCTTGCTAAACGAAATGACAGACTTGCCCAGCGATTTTGATAAGTTCAGTGAATGTTTTACTTAAGTTCCATCTCAACCGTTTGTTTACTTCATCATCGCTTTGCTGCTAAGGAAAGTATTCCATCCATTCAGCTGATCCGATAACACCCCATCGAATCAATGATGTGGTTTTCCCTCTCTTGAAGTAATACTTTAAGATTTGAAGAATTTAAATAGTTTTTTCATCAATTGTAAAATAAATTCTGGTCATGAGTCAATTCTGGTCATCGGCCATGAGCTCATTCAGCAAAGACATAAATGACTGGTTTCTAACTGAGACATTTTGAATGGTGGGATTTTCTCCTTCGTACACATAGCAGGAAAAATCCGGCGAAGCAGGGCATTTTGCATAGCATATTACGTAAACAAAGCTAGCCCTCAGTTAAAAGGATTTAGCATAACAAACTGGTCTGCATGCTCAGTCGTTGTAAACGGAATTAACCGGCAGCATTCTTGTCGAAACGTGTTAATTCCAAGGCTTGCCATGTCATGTTTTGCGCTGAAGTCTGAACTTTTTGAGCCACCAAAAAACTGAAAGAAAAAAGCTTGCGGCGACAGTGACCTTAGAAAATTGAAGCAGCAGAACTAGAATTTTTTCAAAAACAAAGGGAAAGACCTCCCCCAAATCTGACAAAAAAACATCTTCTTGCCAGCAACTGTTAACCATTCTTTCGACTTCCTTTCGATTTTTTAAGTTTTCGGCAGCACATGAATCCGGCGTGGCGTGAATAAAATGTGTACTAACTCTGCGAGCCTTTAACGGATCATGACTAAAGCAAACATATTTGGAGCTAGCTGGTAAAGCCTTAAACTGCTAGACTTAATGGCTGTACTGACAAGCTTAGAACTAAACCCACATTAATAACACCCAATATAAGCTAATATAGGGGAAACTTAACGAAAAAAAAATTCATGTAATTTCAAGTCATCTTGGCAGAAGTGCAACAAAAGATATTGTCCACCATCGGAAGCATAACCATGAGCCTTGAACAAGAGATCGGAAGACTTTGTCATTTCACGATCGGGCAGATTCCTAACAGATTCTTAAAGTCCTCTTTTGGGCTGAGTTTGGACGTTTGGAGGGAGAAGCTTAGCAAACCAACCAAGTTGCCAATACAACATTCTACAGAGTAAACAAACATTTAGTCAAGAAAAAAATACATTTAATCGGAAACATAGATACCACCGATTTATAAACTAAACACAAAACAACCCAAAATTATAAACGCTGACAAAGCTGACATTTCAGCAACACCAGTAAGAGGGAGGTTTTTCAAGCAGATTGCATCTTGATACTCAAAGGAAACACGTCCAGAATATTTTAACTGGACTCAGAAAAAATCTAAGCCAATAGGTTCTAGAAAGGTTTCGCGAACGTATGTGGCCTCTCTCTTGTTAAAATTTCTGTTAGTCTATTCTTCTTGAATAAACATTACAATATCGCAAAGAAAGTTCTATCTCCATGGTTAAGCAGTGATCGTTTCAAAGCGTTTCTTTTTTTCAAAAAGATAGCTTGTCACTCTGCATTACATCCCAAATTCAAACTTCCTGAGGGGACAGTGTTTGGCCTGAAAACGCCAAGGATTTCTCTTTTTACTTTTTCATGAGAAATGAAACTAAAACAGCGTGTCAGGACTTTGATTCCTTCCGTGGACACTTACTTATAGCGAAAAAAACACAAAACAAAACAAAACAAAACGCATATCAACAAGACGACGGGACCAAGACAGTTCATCCTTTATATATATGGAAATCACTTTACACGGGTCTCCCGCAAAACCGCTTTAATTCGTGTTTCATGCCACACTTGCAACTTCCATTAAAGCCACCGAAAAAAACATCACATACACAGCAGCATATTTTTAATCACGCAGAGACTAGTGTAGATGGGCAGCCCTTTAGTGGCAGACAAGGGATTAAGATAAAAATAAAACTAATCAAGGCAAGAAATGAAGAAGAATATTACTTAAATGACGTGGGCTAAATCGACAGATATTCAAATTCTTTATCAATTAAGAAAGGCCATAGGGGGTGTTACTGCGGTATAATTACACGTTCCTTTTTCTTGCACTGTCAACTACCCCTAATTTCTTTTTAGTTTATTGTATTTAACAACATCTGTGTCAATAAAATTGCGTGATGACTGTTGTAAACAAACTAAGGGACAAACACGCGACGTATTCAGTTTTTGTCCGTTTCAAAACTGGTCTTGCGGTTTGCTTGGGTTTAAACAACGGAGCTATTAGGAGAGAAATCCACGCGAGCAGCATGTTGTCTGGTTCTAACTTTTCAGTGCATTCAAAAAAATCCTATGATATGACGATTCAAATGAGACCCCATTGGCAGTACTTTTACATAATATTGTTCATTTTCATTACCTTTCAAAATAAAGCTTATTTGCAATTGTTCTAAGGTTTGATTTGAGGTTCTCATTTTTGGGATAAAAATGGATTTTATCTGACGTAACCTAAGAATTTCAGGCTTCAGGTTTTATGGGACATCACTCTCTCACCCAATTTTTGTTTGCTGAGTTAGCAATGGTGTAATTAAACGATATTTGTCGCCATTTAAGCTTTCCTGTTTATCGCGGCAAGTTCACTGTATCATTACAAAACTCGGTCAAAGGCTCTTGACATCTCTCGCACAGAGCAGCTGCGTATTCCACAGCTTTAAACAAGACACAAGTTTTGTTTTGCTTATGCTTCGACAAGAAGACTCTTATAACTTGCACCGTTTTGACATATTTATAGACGCCCACTTGAGAGATTTCTGATACTTTCATCTTGTGTTGACATGCATATATTTTTCGCAAAGATCATGACTTACAGCATGCGTTCTTGTGGAATAACAAGTGCCTTTTTAAGTGGGCGAACCTCGAGGCTGTCATAAGATTAAACCGCGAGGAACTATTAACCCCGTATTCAGTTCTAGGTGAGCCAATATTCAGTTCCTTTCACAGCTGGGTACATTACAATGTTTCTATGCGTATGAATGCGCCCCTCACTACATGTTTTCTCAGGCCAAAAGCTAAGTTTCTTTGTCTAACTAAATATTGAATTATGTAGTCAAATTCAGTGGGGTCACGCTGGGACTTTTTCAGTCAGTTTCTTTTTTGCCGCGGCAAGTCTTTTAATTTTTCCTGTTATAGTGGACTGATTTCTGATACTTTTAACTTTACTTTTTCTAATCAACCATTCAGCGAATTAAAAGGCTAATAATATCACTTTTGGGGTTTGTTCACGGCACAATTTAATTTTTTTTTTTCCTACTCGCGGAAGCGAATTGAACTGCTATCCTTTAATCCACTGTTATCAACCCTCACAAATGCCATCTTGTCGGACTGGCTAGCGAAAACAATACTGACTAATCTTTCATTTTAATAGATCTAGTATTTACCCCTGCAGGGATTTTAAGAAAGGAAGGCAATATGGCAGAGAATTATTAATACGTCACTTATACATGTTTTCGCGTTCTTTTAAACTTTGTCGCATCTATTCCAACTCAAACAGTTTTTCAATTAGCCGAATCTGCCTGGGACTAAATCACTAAGACCGAATCCAAGTTCACAGAGAGAAAGAAAAATATCGAAAAATAGTTGTTTACGTTCTCTATAACTGTGCTATAAAATGTCGCATTACTGAGGAAATTTTTGACGTTCTAGTCGTGCAGCAGAGAAATGAAACAATAAGTGTGACTTACATGAAAACTGATTATTATCATGCTTATCAAAAGCTGTTTCTTCTTTTACAATTCGCCTTTCTGTTCCCGTTCTGCATCTTAAACGTTCCGTAAACTCCCTCAGTAATAAAACGGAACGATCTACGGACATGCTTCTGGTTCCATGAAAACACGACGAGGCCTGACACCCAATAGCCTGCGTGGCAGGCGTTTGAAAGGGAAGGGAAAGGGAGTTTTTGATGTGAGAGGAACGCGCGCCCCTCGCGTTTCCTCGCGCCCAAAACCCCCTTTCCCTTCCCTTTCAAACGCCTGCCACGCAGGCTAGACACCCAACCTCTATACTAATTCTATTTTCTAGTGTTTAAGGCTATTCTTTTACTTTCAAACTTTCCCACATTTGATGATCGTACAGATAAAATTAAACTGCGCTGAAGACTGAATCATCGTAAAAAAACACACACACATGACCTACGTAGTATTTCAGCAGTATCGTCCCTGATTTAAGAGCCTTGTAAGCTATTAAAGTAAACCACCGGCGAGACCAGTTTGATTTCAAAGCTGGCCGCTAGCGTTTATTGTTCAGTAATCCCGCAATTTATCCTAAATACTTGTTTTCCCTCGCTCTTCATCCAATTTAGTTGTGCATGGACTTGGCTGTACTTGGCTTTACAACACGACTTAGCATTTTGTTACCCGAGAGGGGTGGGTGGGGATTAAGACTGACCACAATAGCAGCATTCAGCGCTTTCGCGAAACTGAAAGTCAAAATTCGAATCACATGGATCCAAATTACTGGGCACCAATGCCACTGCAACTCAGGTAGACTGTTATAAAAGAGCAAAAATGCTTGCATCAAAGCTTCTCTTTCATGTCCACTGTTATGAAATCCCCAACGAAGCGTTCGTCTACAAAGACACTTATTAATGTTATTATACAAGTTTTCATCCCGCGGGGGGGGAGGGGAGGGCGGTTAGCAAACGTACCAGAATGTTTGTAATGTAGATGAAAAGTAAAGTGTTCTTCATTCAATCTAAAAAATTGATCAATTCATAAAAATAGAAAGTGACTAGGTTGGGATCCTGAACTGAATTACATATTTGCCCAAAAGGGACTACGATAGGGTCTATAATTGGCCACAGGATAGACTATAACGGGGTAGGGGCTCTTAGAGACCGGCGGCACATACCCAGCAGAAATCAAGCCAAGTACCCCCCTTCCGGGGAGGTTTCATAAGGTCCTGTTTGACTGCACTTTGACGGGATTTTGAAGAGAACATTGATTGCGTTCCTGTCTACTTCAAATGCAATTAGCTCTAATTTAAACCACGTCCCTGTGACTTAAAGTCTGACTCAGCTCAGTCCTTGTGCAGACATTTTATTACATAAGAATCGTCTCGTTATCGGTAACCTTATCAAAAGACCTTTCTCAGCCGAGTTTACGATTTGTTTACAGCGACAGGGAAACTTTTGGACTTTTAAATTAGACAGCTTATTAGCCCTTATTCATTCGAATCAAAATAGGTCCTTTATTAAATTATTTTTCATGACTGAATTTGCTAAAGATCCCACCAAAGTTCTGGCCGTGGAGTCTGTGGACAAAATCCTATGGAGTTACCATTCGAATAAAACCTCTTTAGCAGTAGACAGAACTTTTAATTCCCATTTTTTTAAAAATGAAATAGGGATTTTTTTCTTGTTTTTAGACAACAATAATGATGACCAACAATATGAACTTTACTAAATGCTTCCGGTGCGGTTTTCAAAAGAACTGATCTAAAACAATAGTTGCTTTGTATTTAAGTTGAGTCATATGATTAACAGTATATTGCTCTTATGGCTTACTGGGTGAGTTTTTAGTGTTAAGTACTGCTTAAACCCCTAGAAGTGTCATGCCAAAGAAGGCAAGTAAAGCTATCTACATTCACTATTTTTTACTGTGCAGTCATTTCTTTCATTTATCACTCAGGTTTTTTTTTTTTCGCGCAGAGCAGCCACATTGAAAATTCATGAATCGCATATCGATATGGCAGTGCAAAGTTCTCCGCACTTTCTACATCAAAACAACATTTAGAGTAAACAACTTTTGTATTTAGGCAGCAGACTAGAAAATGTTCTGGAGCCTTAGGACATGCAGCTAATCAATTCTATCATGCTTCACCTCAAATTCATCAGATTTAAGTAAATGCAATTATAAAATCTACTGGGGAATTTAAGTATAACCAAAGTAGTCAGTTCTAAATTTCTGAACATTGCCGAAATGGAAATTCAGAGAAATCGTATTCAAAAGGTTGCAAACGAGGGACCAATTAGACGTTTACTTTCCGCAAAGATTTTAGATCGTCTACCGGCATTATTTTAGTCTGGAGCATTAATTTCCATTTGCCTGTAGTAACCTATTCGGCTTACTAATGAACCCCAGCTTCTGACAAATGACAGGTACCTAATATCAGCTTTTACCCTACGGTCAAAATACGAACTCGCCAGATGATTATAGAGGCACAATATTTGAGCACACTTAATGTTATCTCTATCAGTTACAGTGTTCTAATTGTGGACCTTGTCAATTTCAAACTCTGGAGCAGTTGTAGGCTGTACACCGGTTCGATAACACCGGTGTCGGCAAAAGTGGTGGCGTTTTTACCCTACGAGCAGAGGTTTCTCTTTTGCATGTTTGTTGAGCGTTTACGAAGTCGTTCGCGTCGCTTGTCAGACGTGTATAGTCGGGTGATTTGTTTTACACGCCCCAGCGTGGCATTTTCAGCTACATAAAAACGTAGCGTTTTCAACTAAATAAAAGTTGGCCTTGTCGAGTTGTGCAGTTTTTAGTTCGACCTTAACACTAAGAACAGTTCTGGCGCGATTCGATTCACTACGATGACAAACGTTCCTGTTCTACTTGAGGTAGCCGACTACAAACTGAGTAAAACTGCATGCTAACCTTATCTTCAATACTCTGCGAAAGAAAACAACGAGAGATAGTCTTGTATATACTGCCCAAGAAGTCTCTGTGAACTTTTTAATGCAAAACTATTCTTAATACAGTTTACAAAGTAATGATTTTTTCTGATTTTTTTTTTTCTTACGTTAAGTACGGCTAAACATGGTGTCGCGGAAGAACTGAAGTACTCTTCTTTTAACTTCGCCTTTTTTCTTCATTAGGTTTCACCACAAGATAATCTCTTCCAGCAGGCTGCGTTAATTTTCCATGATTTCCCGATGAAACCTCTTGTTTCGAGACAAGCTGTCTACCTGTTAACAATTGCTCTATCTAAGCCATAACTAAGTATCCAGATTCCTCTTGAAATCAATTAGACCCCCTTGTTTATCTTCTTTGCTGCCATCCTATAAGGAATTTTTGCTCTTACTTATCAAAAATAACACTTAAATCCCTACTGTGCGCAACATTAAAATTAAGAAGAAAATCACATAATTATTTCACTTTTGAAAATCCTTTTAAAATCCGTGTGAAAATACTCCCGAGATAAGAGAATCTAAACGGCGCAGGTCGAAAGAAAAAACAAAACAAAACAACAACAACAAAAAAAACGGCCCGGGTCGGGATAATTCCGTTCAGATTATCATTACACAAAGGTTTTTGCCCACACTCGTGATTACATCTTTGAGCTAAAGAAACCACAAAGGCTACGGTATATAAAAGCAAGTTTTCAAACTTAAGCCGAAATCTCAGCCAATATCATGGTTTCACTGATTAATTTTGTGGTGTTGTTGAAACAAAAAATACCTGCCCGTGCAGTCGAGGTTTATGAATGGTTTATGAATGTTCCTTAACCCTTAATCCTAACGGCACCGCAGAGGAAAACTCTTTCAGTTTCAATCGATGATTTTTGTGGAAAATTAAAACATAAAAACCCACCCACATTGTAAAACTAGTCTGATCAGTTGTTTGTGCCACAAACGTTTTCTCGAGATTTCGATTATTCAGGATTATGATGACACGACACTTCTCCACGACTGTTTGATATTGTCTTCCAGTGTTAACCACCGGATACACTGCCAGCTTGATTAAAATCAAAACACTTAACACGGAAATCTACGTACGTCACTGAGCTTAGCTGTTACTGACTCACAAATCCCTTTTTTCTCATAGCTGATGAGAAAACAATCAAAACCACAACAAAACCCTAGTAAGGCGCTGTATTGTAACAGTGGCAACTGAATAATCAAAAGTTAAAACTACAATCATTGTAGTCCCGTTTGGATTCTTAATGGGGCTCTTTGTGAGGCTTGATTAACGGGATATTATGCGTGTTCTTAAACGTTTCTCCCCCTCGTCTATTGTTAAGGACAAAACATCCGCACAAGGCCTACTTATGTAGTCACATCTAATTGCACCCAAGTTCTATGGCACGCTTTTCAAATTACTTCAACGGTACGGTTGGTTGAAGTCCATTGACTTAATGATCTCATAAAACATCCTTTCCATAGCTTGTCATCAGTTCTGCTTGAATAAAACAGTTTCGACGGATTTTTCGATGATCTCATAGTCCTAAGTCGTATACAAACATTTCTTATCTTCTTTTCTTGTAAATTCTTAGGGTACATACGTTATAGCCAATTTCATGGCACAAATTCCTTGACTCTTTCTAAGCAAACATAATCAAGGGTGCAATTAACAACTCGATTTTTAGTGGTTTCTGTGTACTAAACAACTTCGTCGGGGATTTGTGTACGAAAACATACTTCAAACGCAAAAACCTCAAGCCTGTGCCCAAAATGCCGACACGGAAGATGAAATCACCTAACAAGTTAAAATAAAATGAAAGTTTTCTGTTAACACGAAATCCACACCTTTTCAGTTTTCCCACTTTTATAGCCCTTGGGTTCAGGTTTCTTTATAGCACGAACTCAAGTTTGATGACTTCATCGCTTATAAATCATGACGCAATTAGCTGCAATTGAAAACGCTTGTAACTAAACCACAAGGCACGCGCGTGTCTGAATGTAAAGAAACCATAATGATTATGACCATGTTTTTCCGGGTTAAGAGGAAGTTGTTACCAAGAAATTAGACTTCGAATCATCTCCTATTCTTTCCACAGTGGAATATTAGAGAGAGGGCAATACGAGAACGTGCACGTCTGGTCGCATGTATCCCTCGCTCTACTATCCTTGAGCTGAGGAAAATAAGTTACCACGCGAAGTCTAAAAATATGGGCTAATAACCGCTGCTCTAATTCGTTTTTCACAGACCTTGCAAAATTATCCAGCAGATATTTGCTACGCTACTGTTTAACTTTATGAGTATCCTAAAGTGTGACCCGCATTCAAATGACTACCGAGCAGTACTCAACTGTGGTAGTGTTTATTACGCTGCGCGAAATGGCTCTCACTCTTTGTCTTCGCAGCGGGATATAAATTCAATTACTATGCTCTAATTTTTGAGCTTCTGGTTCATGCACAAAATTAACATTACATGGCGTATCTGTTTAACTACAGGCAAGATCAGTTGTCATGTGTTAGTGTTCTGTAAGAAAACCTAGAAAATTAAGTAAACTCAAACAAGTCAAATAATTCAGACGTTTTTGACCACGAAAGCTTATATTGGGCCAAGTAAATGTCTGAATAACACGATTCAATCGGGGCGTTTACAAAATCCCGGCCCTTATGCAGACTTAAACTGTTGTCTTTTTTCGAAAACAACAGCATCATCGCTGGTTATAAGTGGGAAAGGTTTTAAAATCCGGGACACTTCCGTAATAAAAGTTCAATGCGTCCCAAGACCGTGAACTAATCCGGTGTCCAGGCTGCAGCCAGGTCAATTAGCGATCAATTCCTAGCCAAACTCTACCATGCTAAAAAAGTAAAAAACGTACAATGACAAAAATATGAACGAGGAAAAAAAAAAACAACAATAATAATAATACAACGACAACAGCAACACTAGAGAGGGGGGAAATGTACCATATAATAACTTTCATTTGCACAATAAGGTGATTGTAAGCATCTTCGGTCTCCACAGCGCAATGAAAAATTATCAGTCTCCAAGCCGTGGAAAAACGTTGATATGGATAGTCAAAGGGGACTTCCTCGATACTCGCTAAAGAAAGGGTTAATTCTAGAAATGAATTCAGGTGGAAAAAAATTATATAAATAGATAATACTATTTCACCAGTCTTATTTAATCCCCTTTGCCTGAAGGCCTAGACATACAACGACTCAGCAATTTTACGCGTCATAAACTGAAATAAGGTCAAGATGGTATACTATTGTGCATGTTATTCTCGGCTATAAAATGCTAGTGTCTCATAATTCACCGCTGTTGAGTCTGCAAAGTTTTATATTACTTGCCACGACAGGTGATAACTCCGGTTATTACCCAGCTCACAGGTGTTTTACAGTGTCACGCATCAGGATTTTTGCGCGCGCCAAGGTGTTCGCCGAAAAAAAAGGTGTTGGAATTTTCATGTCTTATTTTAAGTGAAAGCTTCACAAATCCCTTTTATGTTCCATTAGACACGTACATATGCACGTTCTCCGAGGATTATGTAACAACAAAAACAATCTTTGAGGAATCGTATGGATAGAAAAATCGATTCACGATGAAAAATTGGAAACATGCCACCATTATCAGCACGCAATAAATAATGTAACCATGACATTGGCTAAACAACTCACCTTGAAAGAAAAGATTATGTTTTGGTTAATGAATCGCTTGTTAAAAACTGAAATAGAAAGTAAGAAACGTTACCAGTGGTCAAGCATTGAAAAACCCTTAAGAGATTATGACCTTCTTTCTTTAGAACCAAGAGAGTGTGAAAATATCATGGTCACACCACGCAGTGTGATTCTTTATTCACCTTTCGCTTTCTCTTCAAGGTTGTGTTTGTTTAGTGCCCGTTGTCTTTGGATTTGAAAAAAAACTTCGAGACAAACAAGTGGTTGCTGCCCGTAATATTGCCCTAGACAAAGTTAATCCTACTAAAGAACTCTTGAAAATCTATTCGGTCCGAGATCAGTTTTTGTCTGAGAAAACGCAAACACCGACGACGAAACACTAATGGATTCGACGTGCGTTAGTTTAGGTCATGCCCAATTGTCCATATACAAGGTCATGTACGTTTTTAACCATTTCTTCTCTATGGTACGTATTAATGTTGTGTTGCATAGAAATTTAATTTTCATGTCACAAACGGCGTTGGTGAGTTTATTTTTGTCAATCACACCATTCGAAGATGTTTGTTTAGCTCTGAGCAGACGTGTTCTTATGGTTCTGTGTTGAGGCGTGCAACCCCCAAGGTCGGACGCAAAGTTTTGTCACACTGGCCATAAAGACAGCCATCTGAGTTAATTGACGGATTTAGCAATCGGGGGTTTTTCATTCTAGGCTGGCAAAAATCCATTGACACCAGCCAATCACAGCTTATCACGCCCCACTGACAACTGTCAATCAAACGTCACGCACAAAAATAAAGTTATAAAAAGACGTGTGTCCGACTCGTGCCTGCTAAAACCAAAACAGAACTTCGCACAACAAAGATCAAACGCATTTCCGTTCGTAAACTGCTAACAGCTTCGGCTTCAAAAAATGAGTTTTTTTCAAGGCTGTCGATTTATCATGGCCCCTGTGTTGATGTTAATACCGCCAGATGAATCTCCAACAAGACGGAGAGCTTGCATGATCGTAGGAAGGGAGCTACGAAAAATTGCCGACGATCTAGAGGCGAGTTACGAGGTAGCAAAACTTGGGACTGTCAAACCACAAAAGAGAGCTCTCTTCACTGTATGTTGCCTTGTTGGAGTAGTATTTGTTGGCCGGGCCATTTGGAAGCATATAAGCAATTAAGCTGTTTAGTTTAGATGGACAAGCTAAGAGGTGAGCTTTGTGCAGCGTTGATAACTGCCGTTACATTAAGAGATTTCATAACATTAGCAGCCCTTATATATACATATCTGCTATCGGTATCGTCACCTCTCTGTTTAGCGCCTTATGGCGCGCTTTTCCGCGGTCCAACCATTCTAGAAGACTAAATCAAAGAAAAAAACACGAATTTTATGTTTTAAAATACTTAAAAACAAACAGCACCACGCGAAAGCACTGACAAAGAGTTTATTTGAATAGTCACACCACTGAAATTTTAGCAACCGACGTTAAAAAGTCGGAACAAGATTTCATGTCTGACCATGAACCGGCGCGCGCTGGGTTTATATCTACCACATAACGCTATTTCTACTCGGAGTTAATTGTCATATTAACGCATGTTTTGCTTTTTTTTAAAGGTCTAACGAGGTATTAGCTCACCGTCGCTGCAAATGGATCCTAGATGCTGACAAAAATATATATTATTCTACTACGCAACCTGTCATTGGTCTGTGTTTCTTGGCTGAAACCACGATTTGTTGTAAGGCTCATGTTTCATCGCTTTTTGTTGACAAATACAAGGATTAACGCCACTAAGAGGCTAAAACGTTTGTGTTATTGGCAGGAAGTTACACTGGAGCGACAAATCGTTTTTTCTAATGGGACATAAGCTGAACTCAACCGTTGAAAAGACATCCAATGGTCGTCGAGAGCCGTTCACGCGTTGCTTGCCAAGATTAAGAACTTCGTTTAAGAAGAGGAAAACAAACTCTGATTTTATTATCAAAATCACCTGTTGTCACACAAGAATCCACTCGTTCGGAGACAGCGAGTTTACAAACTGAAATACTGGCGTTGGAGCTCAAATGTTTGCTGACTGTACTATATTGCTTAGCTCTATAAGAGAGGCACTCTGTCGCCTGCCACCTATCGCTGCGTTGTTATCAGCAACAGCGAAGTTGATTAGATAATTGATGAACTGTAAATTGTAAAGTCTTTATTAATATTGAGCTATCTTCAAATCTTTGAAAGACACGAGCTTGTCATGTGGGGAGTAATCAGACGACCTTGACTTCCAATCATTGGACAAAATCCAAAATAGGTTTGCTTGAAGATGCGGCGGACCTAATTCGCGGGCGAACTTCTCCGCACCGCTTTCTTCGGACAAAACCTATAAATCTATGTCGTGACAAAACATAAACATCTCACGTTCTCTATGACCGTAGCCATTCAAATGCAAATTCTACAGCGGTTATAATAACTTGTATTGTTAGAGAGAAAAATAGAGGCTTATTTTATTAGGAGCACTTCGTTGGGTTCCCGCAATGTGAACTCAGCTGAATGTGATCACGAAACCGCGAAACTCCAAGTGGGGGTTTTCGCGTCTGCTATACGAAACTACGAAAAACTACAAATTCGCATGTACATAAAAAAAAAACTCAAAAACATACGCAACCTAAATGCATCACGCCCCCGTTTAATTTATAATGTGATCGAAATGAAGCAATATTTAGTAAACCTTTGTAAATATCATTCTCGTAAATAGACACAAAGAGCCATTTGTAAATGTGTACATAGCTATTTTATATTTCTATTCGCTAAAGTAGCGACAGTTTTGTAAAGTAACAATTTTGCCCTTGGGGTACACTATTTACATGTCCGTCTGTATCAATTGCATCAATTCGACGAACGGGCATTTGAACAGAAGTCTTTTATATTTATAATAAAAGAGCTTAAATCAATTTCTGACATGTTTTGTGTGTGATATTCATTGAATTTTCTATTATAGAGCTTGGTTGCCCTGTAAAAACAAGCATAATACTGTATGTGGTCCATTGTTATGAAAATATGGGAGGAATAAGTTACCTCTCTTCACGTTTTCCCTCTGAGTTTATTTTGAGTCACACGTTTTATTTTTCAGCGCTCTCTTGAAGGATAATTGTTCATTGTTTTCTTTCCGATTTCTCCTGTCTTTCACAGGATGTAATTTGTCTTAAACACAACCTCCGCACGATCCAAAAATAACAATTGATATTAAGAAGCACTCAATGGTTATCCTATCAACGGTGTCCAAAATTTTAAAACCGGGTAAAAGTAAGACCTTTTAACACTGACATTTTTTTTACATTTTTTTCTACAAAAGCGTAGGTGTACTGAAGGAAGAATAAAAGGTCATTTTTAAATCTACCCGTTAAAGAAACAACCGTTAAGAGACACAGATTATATATTCTAGAGTTCTGTTATCAAGTAAATTGATAGTTAAGCAAGCTTGCAAGCTTTGATCAGGTTCCCGGTTTGATTAATTTGAAATCAATGTGCTCTGTCAGCAATTTAGCCTGACTTCCTTCGTTTTGTCCCGATTGGATTGGGAAGAACAATGGTTATTGTTAGCAAGAACTGCTCCATTGGCGAAGTTAAACCGGTCAAACTGACCCCGTGGGTTTCGCGGTTTCATCCAACATTGGGAAAAAAATATTTTGAAGTCCCAAAACGAAATGGCATTTTCATTCTTTTCAGTTAAATTTCAGAGTTTACCCCCAGTAACTTAACACGACTTTCGAACAGAGACGACATGCCTCTGAAGTGGCAACTTAATTCGGCCTTCAGGGGCACAATTTATCACCAATTGCTGTTTCAGTGTCTATTTATAGGTAAAAGTAGTGGTTCGTTTCAAAAATAAGGGAAGGGAGAACCAGAAACAGGTTTTAACCCGTTCACTCCTAGTTATGCTTAGCAAATTATTTTTCACCAATGTTTTTGTGGACGAAGTCCTTTGGTGTTAGTTACCATTCAAATAAAATCTCCTCAGCAGTACTTTTACATGGTGCTATTTATTTCTTCTGATTTTACGAAAATAAAATCAATTTTTTTTCTTCGGTCACTGTGAAAAAGGAAGGGTGACAAGAACAAAGAATCAGAAAGGAAAGCATTTGTCGATAGATAAGGAGCTCGTATTAGGCTGCCGCTATCCGGTAAGAAAAAGAGGTATACTAAAGATTTCCCAAGTTTATTAACAAACGATAGCTGGACATATGTAGGTTTGTAGGAAAAGAATTTCTTCTATACAAATGAGGGAATAAGAGAAGTCAATTAAAGGCGAAGTATTCAGGAACTACAACTAACTTGCCGGTCGGAGAACTGTCGACATGTTAGTTTTCCGGCCGATATAACTGCGTTTGCATTTAGTGTAACTTGTCCGAACACGACCTAGTGAAATCAAATAATATCCTTCCTAAGCGGGTGCTATATTGTTCTCTATATGTGGATAATGACACGAATGTCCGATATCGATATGCATGAAAACCTGTTTTTCGTTAAAAACAATTGTATCTGCGAAGGATGATACATGAATACATGACGAAACATGCGTTTACACCAGCGAAATCGATGAAGTAGTCAAAAAAAGTCAATTGAAAATGATTTTAAAATAACTCTGTATTCGTTTAGCTTTGCGATGCTACGCTGTTGTTTGGGTTTGATAGTATTGGATTTGCGGCTTACCTGGCAGCCAATTGTCAGATCAATAAGAGTATATTAAAACGTGTTTTGTTATCGATTTGACTCCAGCCCTCAATTCGGCCAAGGGTAAAAACTGAGGCCAAGAGAACTTAAAACTATATACTAAACATACACTACAAGAAAAAGAAGATCGAGTATTTTTATTTCAATACATTCATTTTTAGTAGTGCTTAAGACACATTCAACCAACCTTTGGTCGATTGATCGTGAGGAAATAGAAGGAAAACGAATCGCTAGTCATCTGTATTCACGCAAAAGCGTAGTAGTCGAATTGTAAAAGAGGCAGCAAACGTTTAAACTCATGGCAACAGCGCAAACGCTGAACTGCCGACTAAACATTGACTTGAGATCTTCTTTCGTTGAAATACCGAAATCGAAAATTAAACTGTCCTAAATGCTGGAATGACTTGATTTGCTCTTGAACAAGCCTCAACAAACTTCCCGCAGATTTTCATAAACCGGGGGCATAAAATCAATCAGCTTGGCCGAAAATGATCCTCTGAACTGCCTAAACCAGAAAATCATCGTACACAGAATTAGCTTGCAGAATTATTTCATGAAAACCTTTTGACCAGTAACTACAGTGTACAACATCATTTCACGCAACTGAACCCCCACGGCGTAATACCATTTTTTAAAAGCTGAGAGAGATATCTTTCAAGCGAAAGCTACTCATAGCATAAGTATGCGCTTTTCTACTAGAAGGCAGTCCACGGATGAAATTTTCTGTGTTTTACTTAAGAAATCCTCAAGTGCGACAGATTGAAACAAAAGCCCTTAAACAAAGCTTTCTTGTATTTCCGGGTTCCCTTTTAAATCACTAGATGGTTAAAAGAAACTTTATATATAAACTCCAAAAAGGAAAGGATTAATAATAACCCACAGATGTGAAAATTCAGATAAAATGTGCATGTTACAAGCTGCCTAAAAGATTTTTTTTTTCTTTCTTAAGGAGTGATCATCGTTTCCTCCTGTTTTGCAAAGTGGACCTTAGAATTTTCCCACGTTCTTAAGGGTAACAAGGTTAAATATAAGACGCAAAGCCGAACTTATCCTTTCAAACTCTCAAGAGAATCTCAATTTAGGGCCAGAAATAAAATTCCGAATTTCATCTTAAAAAATACTGCCAAGCAAGAAGTACCATGGACAAGAACTATATTTGAATGATCACTAAATTTTGACAAGATTTCACCTACAGTGGACTCCAAACTACATCCCACATCTTCGTATTAAGGGACTTTGCTGTTTAAGACTGATCCGTTGTATAAATAAGATCAAGTCGTAAAATGATATTCCTTCTTAAATTGACCATGTGAGTTAACAAATGTCTATTTTTATCGTGGAAAAAAGCTTTTGTTTTTCTTTTACTTAAGCTCTCTAGAGACTTTAACTTGAAAGTGAGCTCATTTAGCTTTGCTTCTGATCTGAACTTAATATCTCATTGAAGTTGAGCGTGAGAAAATCTTATTGAGTTCGGCAATACGTGCTTTAAAAAAAAAACAAAATTGTCCCATAACACAACAGTTTCGTTATATTTGGCAAGTTTTAGCTTAAAGGTCAAGGGAACTAGAAAATGCAAATAATAAATTTTTTGCCCGTGCAGAACATTTAAAAGGGGGAATAAATACTAAAAATAGCAGTTAGACTTTTCCGAAATATTAATCCTCCTTTTTAGCAAAAAATACCTGTTTCTGTGACTGGCCGGGATAAAGGATCTTTTGATCAGCCACTCTAACGGAAGTTACTTGGACTTATAAACTAGAGAAATTTTGGAATGGAGCCACACCGATTTCATTTCACATGGTTGTGTAAAAAATCATATAGTTTACTTAGACCGATAGTCCATTTGGCATCAGTCACGAAAATTGAGCTTGGTATAGGGAAAAGAACAGAACTGCTTAAAACTTTCTTGTAGTCTAGACTGAGTTTTAATACAAAATATGACTAGAAGGAAATATAGGAGGGGAAAACTGTTTTAAACCCCGGGTTCAAACCTTAATTTCAGTCTAGCAAGGAGTCAGAATCAGGAAAACCTCCTGAGTCGTACTTTTCTGTGTTACTAGAAGCTCTAACTTTTGAGTCCGTGTATGAAATCCTTTCGTGTGACCATTCATATGAAACCTCTTCAGCAGTACTTTCACATGGTAATATTGACTTTTCCCAGTTATACAAAATCATTCTTTTCTTGAATTACACAACAGCGGTCTACCATTAAGTTTAATAAATGCTTCTGGCGTTTCAGAACTGAAACAATCGTTGCTTTGTATAAGAATCAGTCAATCAGGCCGGAGATTTTGGTACGTAGTATGCCTTCCACTAGAACTCTTGATCCAGAGAAGGCAAGGAAAAGCTATCCAGTGAGACAAAACAAATGAAAGCTAATGAACCGACAGTAATTTGCTGCAGTGCTTAGTGTCTCGTATATAATTCAATAATTTGTTGTCATCCTTATTCCGGCGCAGACCGAAGTGATCATCATGTCATTATAGAAGGTGGTTCTAGCTTTGTTGAGTCTGTAGAGGAAATCCATACAAGTAAATAAAAGCTACAAAGCAGTGCATTCTTTCACTGTTGTTTATTGCTTATCTTGAGATGGCTGCCTGGCCCCCCAAACACTAACTGACTACCATTAAAATGAAACTCCTTCATAGCGATTCCTGAGATGGATACTATGTTTGAAAAACCCAACAAGCGGCATTTTTTCACTGAATTAGTCGAATTTGGACTGCTTAGGCCATTGGAAAGACCGCACTACCTAACTGTAGTTAAAAAACCTCTTTATTAATGTCAAGAAATCACTAGTATCTCTGCAAGTTTTAATCTGACAAACAATTAAGCAAACTTTGAGCTTTATGATAATTTTCATTGTGCCTAAGGACTTCCGTTATAACAGCCGTTAATATCAACAGAAACGACTGGTCATCGGAAGTGGTAAAAAACAGTCACGTATTAAATAGTATTAACGGTGCAAAGTTGAAAATTTCTGAAACAATGAGTTGACATTATATAACAAGTTGACCTTAGTATCTCCAGGAAGGAAGGTGAAAGGACTCACTGAAGAAAAGTTGGGTTTTACCCTTATCTTGAATGCTCCATAAGTTTTGATGATTCAAATCAGTATAGTTTCCCCGGCGTCTTCTTTAGAAGAACCTCTCATCTCTTTTCCTTTCAGTTTGATATGGGGAAAAACGACCACGTCTAAAATCCTTCAGTCACGTGACGGTGCGGCTGTACGTGCCCCTGATGTGTTTATTGCGGAAATGACGGAAACAGGTGCTCCACTAAATTTAGTTGCCGGTGCAGAAATTTGCTGTGGAACTTGACTCTACATAGCGTTTAATCAAGTCTATAGTCTTTTCCGAAAACTACTACGAAAGTGGGGTATGTTCTTACAGATGCTAACTGAAATGCAATGAACAAAAAGCTTCAGAGTGATAGACTCTTCGTTGATATTTTTGTTTTTGTTTTTTTACCGAGAAAACAATGGTCGAAAATAAAAGTGTTAGTTTTCGGCTAGAGGAGGGGGTACGCTTCAGTATAAAACACCTCGCCCGAGAAAAGCACGCTTTCCCTCAACCAAATACCGATTTAAAAAAAAAAAAAACTACAGCACAAACAAACAGACGAAAATTTGTTTAACAGAACACTAAAACAAACTGGGCACGCTTCGTTGTGGAGCTCATGGACATCCTATATAAAGAAGGGAAATCGCGTTACTAATTACTGGGAAGTTAAACTAAGGAAACTAAAGGTTCGTAATAACACTAACGTTCTGATAAGGATAAGGAAGGAAATTGAATGTTAGCAATTTTTACGAACAAGAAAACAAAATTCACAACAATGATGTTCGTTTCCTCAGAGGGGTAGCCTAATACGTGATGTTATGACAAGTCCAATAAATGCCAAGGTCAGAAATATGCCTAGGGAATTCCAGACTGTCTCCGAATCGGCTAAGGCAGGAAATTGAAACTAAGCCATTTTTTCATAAAGAATACAAAAATGAAAAACAAACACGGCTGCTCAAATTCAATTTTCTTAGGCCCTCACCTGCTATCACCTGCACGTACTGTCAAACAAACGCACACAGCATATCAATTATTCTGCCCTTGGCCGAACACGAACCCTTAACATATTAAATGATAATTAATTCTTGTTTTATAAAACGGTGTTTTCTTTAACGTGGTTTTAAGATAAAACAATATCGAGAACTACTTTATATTAAGATTTCATTTTCTCGGGAAACTGAAACAAAAAGACAAAACCTGAACTCGCACGATTTTCGTCCCTAGGTAAATCTTACGTAAACAAATCATGAAATAATCCCAGCATGGGTTCCACCAAACGTTTTCACCAAGGCAAAGAACAAAAAAGGTATTCACGTAATCTGCTTCCTTTAATCAAGAATTAAGAAAAATTCAACAAGGTCAAATAAAAGATAGGAACGTGACTTAAAGGAGCTATTTAAAGTCACAGTGAATTTATTCCAAATTTTCGGGCATGGCCTATGTCAATCGTTTCAAATCTTGAAAACCACATTTAACTTTTCGTAGTTTCCATTAGCTGTCCATTGTTTTTCTATTTACTAAGTTAATGTCATATCCGAATAATTCCCAGTCTTCTTAAAATTTTGAGGCAATTATTTATATTTTCAAACCAAGGATCTCGAATATCGTCTTTGATATAATAGTTCCCCCCATTTTGTTACCTTCCGCTATTAAAAGTTTTGGCGCGAAAAATAATCGGTGCGTCACAGACACGCTCAGACTTGTCTGTCACTGTAGCGTGACCGTAGTTTGCTAAGCGCGTCACGTAAATTTGCGTGAAACCGAAGGAAGTTTTGCAGGCGCGCTTGGAGGTATGCACGAAATCGATTATTAACGACGAGGAGGAAGTGAAGTCACAACCGTTCAAAATTGGAACGCGTGCGATTTGTTACCATCTCACAGTCTTTTTTTCCGTGTTGTGCTATTGATCTAAAATACAAAAGTCTTAATAAAAGATGCAAGTTTCTTCAGTCACTACTAACGCACTGATCCAACATTTTCCATAAGCTCCCTCCTCCAAAGGATTAATTCAAAACCAGAAAATATATGGCGTTTGTAATTTTCACAAAATGGATTCAATTCAGACCCAGTTCACTGAACCCTTTTTAAAAGCAAAAAACGCTTCGTAGTCCAATATGTCAATTTTGTCCTAAGTACCAGTCATCAAGCTGGAGTTGTTATGTCAGGATATACTGTTGTTTTGACAGGAAATCTCTTCGACCACGTTCTGCGTAAAACCCTTGGTCTTCCTTCCCTAAAATGGCCATGAAAAGTTGAAAGCTTTTTCTGAAGCCTTTGGATGTTAGGTGCACACTTCAGTGTGGTTTCTTTTCACTTTTGAATCTCTAAAGGCGCCCCTTCTTTAGTAAGACTAATTGCAGCCTTTCATGTACTAAAATGACTTTTTGTTTGTCAGTGTTTCAAAAAAGAAATGTGAAATTTCCTTGAATTCTGTCAGTTTTTGATAGAATTAACTTCGTTGGTCGCTGCCAATTAAATAAAACCTGAAGTTCGATGTATTAAAATCACAGAAAAATAAATACTTGGCTCGTTGCTTTTTAGTTTTTGTTTTGTTTTGGCTCCAAGGCTTTAAGAAATAATAATAATAATAATAATAATAATAATAATAATAATAATAATAATAATAATAATAATAATAATAATAATGATAATAATAATAATAATAATAATAATAATAATAATAATAATAATAATAAAATCGCAACGAGGTTCCGGCCCATTTATTCATGCGGGCTGAATAAATAATCCTTCATGTTTCATTTTTCCATGTCTTAGAGCCAAGTACGACTAATGACCTTTTTCTTTGCTTCTGATCGATCGATCGATCTATCAAACAATTAACAGTCTGATTGAATGATTGATTGACTGATTTATTGTGTTATTTTGCAATCGACATCATTAACTGATTTAATGATTAACTGCTTGATATAACTAATCACGAAAACATGAAATATAAACGAAAATAAAACTTATCAACTATGATCATAAAGCCATTTAAGTCGTTTACTACTACTTTGTTAAAATGTAGAGAACTTTCAGGAAAAATCATCAGTGACAGCTACGTGCATGTTTAATCGTTGCATTCTGCTACAAGAAAGATGTTACTAAAAACTCTACGTCCAACATTACTACTAAAGTCACACTCAAGTCAGTCAAGTGTAGTAAGAGCACTCAATGTCGAAAGCAAGCTATTTATAACGTATTAAAGATTATTTTTGACTTTAATTTCTATTTTTGGATTTTTAAATAGGTCTGTCGCATTTAATCGTTGGGATTTTTTTTTATTGTTTCTGAGCTTAAAACCAATAAAAAGATTGCTAGCGAGCAAATGAGATGGCTATCCGCATATCCAAACTTAAATGGTCAAATAAATGTATCATATATTTCGCAATCTCCGATCTCAGTCCATATCTTTATTATCTTCTATCTGTGTTTCTTTCTTAGCCTTTCCAAAATGAACCTGTTTATATTAGCCTTGTGAATTTACACGATAACTTTGAACGACAAAAGCAACTAATTGATAATTTTATACGCACATTCTGGGAGTTCCAAACTAGATGTACCAACAACATTGGCTAGTAAAAAAAGGACAAGAAAAAGAAAGAAAAGAAAAAATAAACTAGACAAACAAAAAAAGCGGACTCAGTACAGAACGCAGTAAAAAGCAAGCAAACAACATGTAAATGTACAAAGCAGATGCTGAGTGAAAACATCTATAGTGATCCTGTTTCTGTGTTTTCAGGCAAAAGCGAACATCTCCATGTTGACAAACACCCGGCAGACAATTAACTTTACTATCAACAGAAGGGAAACATCAAATATTGCCGAGATTTGTTTTTACTCCAGATCTTAAGTGTCCCCAAATTAAGTATCTTTCAAGAAATTAGAGATTCGACGCAAGGAACAGTATAAAATTCAGTAATAAGAGCAGTTCGCTTCTCTCGCAAAAGAAAAAAAAAGATTGCCTCTTCTAAGTGATTATTTGCAAACTGTAAAGAAAAAGGGAAAAAAAAGAGAGACTTGATTCACCTCTTTCAAAATATGCCTCATGGAATTTCTTCCTTTCGATCACGACATTCGATTTTCATACATAATTATTTTTTTACAAGTTAAATTCATTTTCTTCCCTGAGTGATGCAAGATGTAGGATGCCTATCAGTTAGTTTATGCCGCGTATGATCTAATCGTAGATTTCTATCAAGTCAACATTCATCTTTCCTTATTTCTGGTTCAAGAACATTGAGGATGAGATTGGCCACATGCAGATTGCTTAAAACATTAACAAAGTGGATATTTTAACTATTCTAGAAATGCCGTATATCGGCGAATTACACTCTTATGCTCTCCACGGCACGCAATCTCTTTCTATAAATAAAACTACACGGAACTTTCAAATAGCACAGAAACATTTTTAGCCTTAAGTTGTTCAATATAAGTATGTCAAATCCTCAGCCATAAATGAGATTTTCTTTAGCCAAAAATCCAGTAATAAAAAAGAATAAACGGCAGTTTATTAAATAACTGTTTAATACTATACAAAAACGTCTGCCCTTTCTAAGCGCGTATCACATGGAAAACTTTGTTGCAAAGCTTTCATCAGATGGATTACTTAATTCATCTCAAAGTTCCGTGTCTTGAAAAGTAATGCGAATAGTTATCATGTTTTCCTGTGTACGTGCATTTCCGCGTTGTAGTCGGTGTTCTCTTTAAAGTTAAATGATAAAAGTGAAAATTGTTGAAATTTGACGGTCAGGCACGTTCATGGAAAGTCTTTGTAAGTTAAGATTTTCTTGAGCAGCGTCAAACAACCTTACATGTTTTAAGCGAGAAACTCTTCGAAACTTTCAAAGTTCCTGAAAGAAGTGGCCTGCGGCAATATTAACATCAATCTGTAATATTCAGTTTAATTAATAAATAGTGGCCCCCTGTGATTTAAAAGCAATATGAGTTCTATTTTATTGATTAGCCTCACTATTAAAAAGACATCTCTCGCAAAGAAATATTGACGTCTAGAAGTAGCTGACCTAATTTGACAAGCGTTAGAAAGGTTTTCAACAAAGACTTTGTTCACACTCGATACCGAACAGCTCTCGCGCCGGCACGAAAACCAGTACCGGATAGAAATTCTGTTCACACATACGAACAGTGATCAATTCCGGGGCGATTTCTGTAACGGAGTGAAGCCAAGCCAAGCCGCTCTCTAAAGTGGAGATTCACATCGGATAGAGGTTCATACTGTACCGGGAAAAACGAATGAATCGAAAAGAACTTATATCGCTAGTTCTGTTGGAAGAGAACAGACACTACTAACACCTTCGGCATTGCTGGTATTAAATAATAAGCGATGCACTTAAAATTCTTGAAGTGTTAGCCATTTTTCTGCAATGAGAAAAGTCTGAGTTCAATTCAAAGACTGTTGGTTTTTGTCGTCTTCATGATGTTGTTGCCGCGTGATCTTGAATAGCCTCCAGTACATGCCTCGCCACTTTTCGTTTTCTTTTACGAATTCGCTTTTTCTATGAGAAAAAGAATTGGGTCTGGATCAGGATACAGGGGCGGATCCAGGATTTTTTTAGGAGGGGGTGCACTCGTCTCTTGCTCTACTTCAACACCAATAAACCACATAGTTCTTTTTTTTTTGCAGAATACCAGTTGTATTAGAAAACCGCAGGTCATCTCAGGGAGGGGTGCGCACCCCCTGCACCCTCCCCCTAGATCCGCCCCTGGACAGGGGCGGATCCAGGATTTTTTTAGGAGGGGATGCACTCGTCTCTTGCTCTACTTCAACACCAATAAACCACATAGTTCTTTTTTTTTTTTGCAGAATACCAGTTGTATTAGAAAACCGCAGGTCATCTCAGGGAGGGGTGCGCACCCCCTGCACCCTCCCCCTAGATCCGCCCCTGGACAGGGGCGGATCCAGGATTTTTTTAGGAGGGGATGCACTCGTCTCTTGCTCTACTTCAACACCAATAAACCACATAGTTCTTTTTTTTTTTTGCAGAATACCAGTTGTATTAGAAAACCGCAGGTCATCTCAGGGAGGGGTGCGCACCCCCTGCACCCTCCCCCTAGATCCGCCCCTGGGATAGACTGAGCAAGGAGGTGCAGTGAAGTATGCAGTTGGTGCAAAGCGTGC
This sequence comes from Porites lutea, assembly GCF_958299795.1. NCBI lineage: Eukaryota > Metazoa > Cnidaria > Anthozoa > Scleractinia > Poritidae > Porites > Porites lutea. The sequence goes on from NC_133213.1 coordinate 2,180,423, forward strand.
AAAAGGGCGAGAAAGTTTGCTTGAACCATAAGCCACAAAAAGGGCGGGAAAACAATGTAACCAATTCAAAGCACGACGAACGTGAACGGTTACCACGCAACCGTTGCTAAGTGATGGAAACAAGCGCACGAAATCGGTGCAAGCGTTATTTAGTACGAGTGAATGCAAATACATGCCGGCCCACGTGCAGGCAAAAATGCGCACAGCACCTAACCACGGGGAAAGTTGTAAGCATTTCCAAGCAGGCGTTCGGCACATAAGATGAATCTGTTAGTAACAGTCTGAGTTTTCCCCTAATGCCTAAAACCAGTCAAAAAAACTGAGCAATCCTCGGAGTAAACATAAAAGTCGTTAGTTGGAGAGTGTTTTCACTTTCCACAGTTTCATAACCTCGAGAGCAAAGCCCCTGCAGGAGTACTGTGAACATAAATAACTTCTAGTTACCTTTATATCCTCGGGACCCTTATGTCTATCATCTTTTCTTTTCTTGCTTTTGAGAACTGACAGAGGATTAGGTCCTCCAGGCCGTTTACCCTTTCGCCTTGGTTTTAGTTCTGTTGAGGTTTCGCTCAGTTTTTCGAGAGTTTCTTTTTCGTGTTTAGAGGGCTCCAGACGGGAAATCTGAACCTAAAAAAGAATGAACAAATAGTATAAGTAACAGAAATGGTAATCAGTCACTCAGTCAACTATAGATTTGTTCGTTTGGGATGGTCAGGATTTATGGTCCACGATTATTCAGATATACACCACCATTTGCCAGACTGGCCTCCACGCATTTCTTCAAAGAACTAGTTACGAGAATGTGATAAAAAACCAAAGCATTTTGAAATTCCCTTTGGTGATGATTTTGTTTAATCTCACACAGGTAGCCCAAGCTCGAAATATGAGCATCGGCGAACACTATATAGAGAGAAAACCGTTTTCATAAAAACCCGTCCCATAAAACGGCCATAAATCGGCCCGTGGACCACACAGGAGAGACGTAACACACATTTTAAGTAAGGTAAGTTGTTTTTTATTGAAATCATTTCATTTTCGTAGGCTACAGAAATGATAGGTTTTTTTCCCATACAAATCCTTATATTTCGAATGTTACGCAACAATGCCGATGTTCGCCGAAGCTCATATTTCGAGCTTGGGTCCCCTGTGATTCTTATAACCTAATCTCTTGATTGTGTATTGATTTTGTTAGGAGAAAATTGATGTTCATCACTCTTGGGACTTAAAGGCTTACCCACCCTTCATATCCACAATGGGGATGTGTTCATACTGTTCTTGTGCACTGGCTAGGACAATAAGTCATTGACACGATGACATCATTTTACTATGACAACCAGAGTCCTTCATGCATGGTTTTGCTTTCTTGGTGCAAATTAGAACGTTTGTTATTTACCTTGCTGGGATTACCAAATTCGAACATGAAAGAAAGAACGTAAAGGATTCTGGTCGTAGTGGTAAAATCATCTCATCATGCAGGGCTGTCAAAAAGTATTTAGGTAGCAGGCTGATAATGAATAGTAGGCGGCTTAATTTGATTCAACTAGCACCAAAGGCACAGGTTTCTTAGGGCTGAGGTATCTAGGGACATTTTGAAATTTAGAGTCTTGGAAATGCCACTTCCAGGGGTTTTCAAGAGGCTAAGGGTGGCTAACTAGCCAGGGGTTTTGGCTGGCTACAGGCCCTTATTGACAGTCCTGATCAGGCAAATGCCTTATTTCCAACGCATAACAAACCTTATCTGAGGCTTGGCAGGATGCAGATGAAGGCTTCTCTAAGAGTATGGTGTTGTGATTGATGAAAAGAAGAGGCACCCCTAAAAAAGGAGTACTGGTACATTAATCATGGATACAAAAAGAATGTGACGGCATGGTGGCGTGATGGCTTTTACAGCTCTCACCATACCCATAAAAGGTGCCCTTTCTTGTAGCCCTGTATATTTTGCTGTACTGTTTGCAAACAGTCTTTTGGAGTCTACAATTTAAGACAAAATAACCTTCAGTATCATGAAAGCATCACCAATGAAACAGCTCTTCAGTACGGATGAACCTCTTTATCACTGCTTTCATTATCTGGGGCAGATCTAAAGGTTGTTTGGCTGGAGGGCAGGGGGAAACTTAAAGAGCCCCCCATGCTAAGGCTGTAATATCTAAAACCTACAGCTATTACAAAAAAACTGTAAAATTATTTTCAAATGACCAAATTCCCTTCATTTTCAGCAAACACTTTGATCTCATGGAAACCACACCTATTTTCTAAGGGAGCTGGTCCCCAGACCCCCAAGAAAAAATATTATTTTCAAATGACCAAATTCCCTTCATTTTCAGCAAACACTTTGATCTCGTGGAAACCACACCTATTTTCTAAGGGAGCTGGTCCCCAGACCCCCAAGATACTCTCTCTTTTACAACTTGTTTATTTACACCCTTTTATAATAATCCTAGATCCTTCCAGGTATTTTAATGAAATTCAGGAGTTTATATTTTTTTTGACAAAAAAAATCTTAGGAGAGAGAAAGACATAGATGGTTCAAATAACAACTTGAATTCCCTTTTGGCTCACAATTGCCTATA